>NC_132821.1:14062562-14362562 GCF_048594095.1 Paramormyrops kingsleyae | reverse complement strand
CGTCCAATTCATGATTGGCATAATCCTCAGCTTTAATTGGAGTCTCTGGTGTAGCCGCCCCGTGCAGCCGACGCGCAATAGTATCCAGGTAGTCGCACCAGACCTGGTGTTGCTGGAGATCTGGCAGATGTGAAACGGAGGTTGCCAGGATGACTATAGCTGATCGTCTCATCTCGCTGTCGGGCTCGACATGAGGCAAACTCAGCTTCGCAGGCCATCCATCTGGTGGACACTTCAGAAAGGCTGGGCCATGGGTCCATCGGCTGCCATCACACATATCCAGAAGAGCAAGTCCTCGCGTGATGTCGTCTGCTGGGTTATCTTCCGATGGCACGTATCGCCATACAGCAGACTCTGTCAGCTCCTGGATCTCCGCAACTCGAGGACCCACAAAAACTTTGTAGCGACATGAATCTGACAACACCCATGTAAGGACAGTCATTGAGTCAGACCACAATGTGCAGCTACGGATGGGAAGGGTTAACTCTTTCCCTGTCGCCGCCTAGTGGTTCGGACGCATACGTCCAAATTTTCAATAACAAAAAAAAAATGACGTTCAATAAAAGAAACAAAAGTATCAAATCAACCAAAAAAGGCTTGTTACACTACAAAAAACCTTTCAGATAATATCTGTAGAAAGTTGCGCAATTTTTGTGCCATGGTTTTTTTGTAACAAGTAAAAATAAAATGACCATGGTAGCCATCTTTAAACGGGTCGAGTGTCAGGAAGTAAAATATAAGTGTTAATAAAATGAAAACTAAGCACTTCAAACTATTTCTTTCACGGCCAATTATTCATAAACCGTCACAGTATTAAGACAAAACACGCATTTTTCCATAAATATTGGAAAATGCCTTGGCATGGTATACTGTAATGCTCTCAAATAGCTTGCTCACTCATCGCAGAAAAATGTCAGTCGGCATTCTGTACATTCGTGCAATGTTTTTTATCTTCGGAGTTTTAGAAGAAAACCAGTGAATAAAATGACAAAGTTACCCTCGTTTGAAAGCTTGATCTCTTATGTACATAAATCAATCACTGTAATCCTTCATTGTCAAGTATTTTTTCAGATATATGCTCTGCTTCCCTGCTAGCACATTATTTTTTACGCACTGAACCTTTGCCCATGGTTATGTTTCACCATAATAAACTTTTTACATGAACATCAAATTACAGTGTCATTTGCTTCATCCAATAGAGGTGTGTCTAAGGTTTGCAAAATGGTATGGGATGTGCTGATTGGGCATTGTTTTTCGCGCTGGGGACATGAATGCGCAAATTATTCTCTGCAGGTGCAGTATTTGTGGGAGTGTCTCGAGTACGCATTGCGCACGTAGTCTCCGTGAGTTTACCCAGTTATTTTCGGACAACTTTTTTGACTGAAGAAAAATGGCTCGGATGACTTTCACTGTTGAGAAAGCACAGAAGATGATTTTGAAGAGGGGGTTCGGGGGAAGAAAGTGTCGCTTTTATCCATTGATTCGGTGGAGGAGGACGCTTTTTTTGCGCGGAGAGGATGCAACGCTCGACATAAGTACATTTATTTACAGTTTACATTTTACTCTTTTATTCTATAGATTTTTATAATTCCGTGATTCAGCAAATTACAATTAACATTTGCTTTGGTAACACTTGTATTGTGGTACATTGGGAAAAGTTCCACATCGCCTTTGTCAAGCTTTGAAGTGTGCAAAGTAATGCAGCCCTTTTGGCTTTCACTTGGGCAAAGTTACGCGGGGCTTTGTTTGGGCAAAGTAATGCGGGGCACTTGTCGGCCTTGTCTGAGCAAAGTTATGTACAGTACTTGTCGGCTTTGTTTGGGCAACATTATGTACGGTTCTTGTCGGCTTTGTTTGGGCAAAGTTATGCTGGGCACTTGTCGGCTTTGTTTGGGCAAAGTTATGCGGGGCACTTGTCGGCTTTGTTTGGGCAAAGTTATGCGGGGCACTTGTCGGGCTTTGTTTGGGCACAGTTATGCGGGGCACTTGTCAGGCTTTGATTGGGCACAGTTATGCAGGGTTAGGGTTAGAAACAAAATGTTTCTTATGACCCATAAGTGGTAATGCATTTAGAAAGAAAGACGCTATCCCAAAACACTGCTAGTTACACTGTGGCCAGTTTGGATAGGTTTTGGATAGGTTTGGCACAAGTCGTGTGAATAAAATATAGATTTTCCTACAAATGTGTGGTGATGATGTGTGACAAATTGTTACTTATGACCTATAAGTGGTAATGCATTTAGAAAGAAAGTTGCTACCCCAAAAAACACTGCTAGTTACACTATTGCCATTTTGGATAGGTTTCAGATTAGTTTAGGTTAGGTTTTGGATAGGAAAGGCTCCCAGTTGCACCATTTGCTCTTTCCTCCGTAAAACCTGTTGGGCTGCATCAAATGATATGAAATTGGGCACACATGTAGAAAACAAGTTTGGGAACCAGATTTTTAAAATTGGACCTATTGCATCATGTAGTTTTTGAAATATTTACAAAAATCCAAGACACAAAGACAGATTTTGTATTTTTCCAGCTGTTTTTGTTATATTCGCATGTCCATAAATTATACACAGGTTATTAATTTCGTTATTGAACTTCCTACAATCAATTGTAAAGGGGTCAACTTTGATTTTAGGTATCAGGCATGTGTCTGTGACTTTTATATCGGAAGTTATAAGGTAATTATTCCAAAGAGGGAAGAAATGCCCCCCCCATGCAAGGGGCCCCTGGTTCACTCCATAGGGTTAACTCAGTGGATATAACCCTGTAGAACTGTGCTCCTGTGAGGGCTGCACACAGCTCCAAGCATGGAATGGATTGCTGCTTCCGGGGTGCAACGCGGGAGCGTGCTGCAAGGAAAGAGACCTCAACCTTGCCCTTTTTATCCTCAGTCCTGAGATAAGTGACAGATCCATATGCCTGCTCTGAAGCATTGCAGAACACATGGATGTCTCTCATACTGCTGGGGTTGTCCATTTCTGGGCTGGAGTAGCACCTGGGTAACGCTTTCCTTTGCAGATGTTCCAGCTCTGCCTCCCAGGTATGCCATGAGTGCAGCAGTTCCTCTGGTAGATGGGGATCATCCCACTCCCTTTTCTTGTCCCACAAGCGCTGCACAAGTATCTTTGCTTGGGTTGTATAAGGTACTATGTAGCCAAGAGGGTCATATTGGCTAGCAAGAACTTTATATATGTTCCTCATAGTGGCTACAGAATACTTAACCTGACGATGCTTGTAGGTGAGAATGTCGGACTTACAGTTCCACTGCAGGCCGAGGGCAGACTCCTGAGCATCTGGTCGACCGTGACTAAGCCACAACTCACAGCTGGTTGATCTGGCTTCAGCTGGGAGGTGGTCAATGATAGATGGGTCATTGCTTGACCACTGCCTTAACTCAAAACCCCCCTCAGCTAAGAGGTGACGCAGTTTGTCGATTAGAGCTTTAGCTCTATCCTTTGAAGTGAGGCTCAGTAGACAGTTGTCTACGTAGAACGATTTGTGTACGGCAACCCATACATCCTCATCTGGCTGGCTATGATCTGTCACGTGCTTCTGCAATGCAAACGTCGCACAACAGGGGCTACAGGTTGTACCAAAGGGAAGCACGTGCCACTCATATACGCTCGGTGGGCAGTCTCGCTTCATATCTCTCCACAGAAACCGTAGCAGTGGTCTATCTGTGGGGAGCAGCCGCACTTGGTGGAACATCCCCCGAATGTCACTACTGAAGGCGATGGCATGTTCCCGGAAGCGTAGCAGTACAGCCAGTAACGAGGGACCTAAGGTAGGACCAGACAGTAGGAGTTCATTTAAATTGTGCCCCTGGTGCTGGAAAGAGCAGTTATATACCACACGGTTCTTTCCATTGTGTTGGACTATATGGTGTGGTATATACCATGTCTCCTCCAAATTCTCTATCTGATGTGGCTCTACTTTCACCACATACTGTAGCCTGCTTCTTCTAATTTATGGATTTCCACCTGATAAGCAGAGGCTTGTTCTGGGGCCTTCGCCAGCCGCTTCTCAGTGCCTCTCAGATGTGGTAGTACAGCTTCTGGTGAGGCGTGCAGTCTAGGCATGTTCTTCACTCGTAGGAGGGGTGTGGCATACCGCTCGAGGCCATCAACATTCACCCTGACCGTCTGCTGCTGAAGGAGAGCCACTGCTTCCTCATCTTGTCGGGATCTCACGACCAGCTTCGCATTGCGATATGGAAGCACATCCATCTGCCACAACTTCTCTATGCATGAGAAGAGGTCCGATGAGGATGACACAGATGTGAAGAGGCACTGCGGAATTTGAGGGCCATACTTGGTATCCTGAGCTGGGCCTTGTAGAGTCCATCCCAGACGTGTCCTCACGGCGGCTGGACCTACAGGAGGGCCCAATCGAACTGGTTCTATAGGCATAATGAGGTGGGCACAGTCAGAGCCAATCAGTAGCATGGGGCGTACTCGTTGCAGGGACTGAAGAGGCAACCCAGCTAGATGTTTATACTTCTGCTGCAGTGCACTAACGAGATGGGTGTGTTCCACAAGCCCCAGAGACGTAGCGGAGAATGCACTGTCAATCATATACTTCTTCTTCGGCTCTGCTACAGGGGATATTATGAAGGATACTGACTCACCCTGAAGCACTTGCAGCTCCTGTCTGACTGTGCGGAGGGCCAGCTCCTCTGGTTTGCCCTTAAGACCCAGCTTCCTCACTACCGGGTGAAGGAGTATGGTACGCTCTGAGCCATCATCCAGAACAGCATATGTCTCCAGAGACCTGTCGCCATTCCTTATGATGATCTTACTAACCTTCAGAAGCACCTTACAATTATAAGCTGGGCGGTCGACATACAGAACCTTACTCTCTGTACTCACAAGACAATTCTCAATCTTAGCGGCCATTGGTGTTCGGGGATTGTCCTCTACTCTCTCATTCACCTCATGCAGCACAGGCAGATGCCTTCTATTGCATATCTTGCAAGGGGCTTTCAGGGTACACTTTGCTGCCTGATGCCCACGGCCACATCGCCAGCACTTCTTGTTACCTTTAATCCACTGCACCTTCTGCTCCTTGTTTAGCTGCTTGAAATTAGCACAGTTGTTTAATAAGTGCTTATCATTGTCGCAATACGGGCAGTAGGCCTTCCCCTTTTCCATCTTACTAGAGCTACTTGCTAGGGGCTCTGACGCAGGTGGGTCTGCCGGGATGCTAGCTTCTGCAGCCACCTCTGTCCCCAGGAGAACAGTAGTGGTCCTACTGGTCTGCTTTACCTCCTTCGGGCAATCTCTCTTCTTGTTGAATGGCTCCTCTTTCTTGTAGTTGCCATACCTTACACTCTCTTCTTGCACTTCAAGCTCGTATTCCAGCCATTCAGCAAAGTCAACGAGCGTGGGGATAGCTACTCTCATAGGGTGGATGAATCTCTTAAAGTTAGCAGTGAGGTCATGGGGCAGCTTACCGAGCAGTCGTGACACGTGGGAGCCACACTGAAGCTCTACCCGGCCTCTTGTCCCTAGCTGCTCCAGCATACCCACCAATGAGCGTACATGGAGAGCGAACAAACGAAAGGCCTTTATATCTCCACTGCGAACACTTGGGCCGTCCATTAACTCTGTGATACGCTGCATAGCCAGCTTGTGGGGCTGCCCATACATCTTAGTGAGAGCTAGCATTGTGTCTGTGTAAGGTTGTCTGGAATTGCAATATGAATCTGCCACCAGCAAAGCTTCTTCACATCTAAGGTGATCTGTGAGGATCTGGAACTTATATCTCTCTGTGGCATCATCAGGAAGGATATTCTCCAGTGCAATCTTAATCCTAGCAAACTCTCTTGGATCGGGCGACAGCAGGTGGGGGACGGTTGGCTTAGGCCCTCGGTAAGTAAGCTCTTGGGCACGTGGTGGGTGCGCATAGTAGGAATGAGGAGGGGCGTGTCCTCTCTGCATTCCACCTGAGTACCCATGCTGTGGTTGATGTGGCAATGGCCTCGCCTGGGTTCTCTGACCGTAACGGTCTGCACAGGGAAAGCTGACTCGAGATGGAGCAGAATAGTCTGGCATGTGAGCGGCATCCTCTTCTACCTGATTGGTGACTCTAAGGTGGAAGAGGTCATCTGATAGCTCGTTGCCATCTTCAGGTGAGACAAACGGCACTTCTCTGCATGTAGTAGGCTGCACCGTGTCTTGCATCTGGGTGGCCATGAATAGCGTCTCTCCTGCCCACGGTTATCTGATCCTGCTAGTAGACAGGAATATGGAGATTGCTGCGCTACTGCATGTCTGGAGGGGGTGCTTATCTCCGTTACCCAGCTCTGGAACTGCTGCCGGAGTTCAGCGTTCTGCTGCCTCATCTCCTTCATCATGGCTACAAGTTCGGGTACTTGGCTAATCTGCTGCCTCAGAGTAGCATTCTCCCTATTTATCTGCTGTAACTGGGTAGACAGGTCTGACCCCTGACGCACTGCAGAATGCAGACCCTCTGCCTCACCACTCATGTCATCCCTGTCCCTGGTCAGTGGGCTCTGGTCCAGTGTGCTGCCTTGGCTGATTGGTGACATGGACCTAGAGGGTACATCTGGCTCCAGCGACTCATGATCTGCTTCCTGTATGAGCTGGGGCACTGGGAACTGGGCACGTCTCTGTAACCCTGGCCTACTTAATTCATAGTCCAGAAGGTGGGACGGGATTGTTGCCTGCCGTCTGGGTCTAAGACCACTCTCATCCAGCCCGGGAAGTTGCATCGTCACACAGCAATTCGCTGATCCGGCTCGAAGGACCAAATTGTGATGAAGTGCTTGTGCGCTGAGTAGGTACGTTCGAATCGCTGTGGGGAGTCCGGTCAGAACTCTGACACAACTGCGACTGTTGATACTTTATTACGTGGAATTAGGGTGTGGTCTGTAAACATAAATAACGCAATGCCAGACTTAACATTATAAATACAAATTACAGATTACACTGCGAAGTAATCTGGCTCGTCTTCGAATTTAACCCTAAATGATATATACATATATCCAACATAAAGGAATCAAACCAAGAATGAACATTAATTATAAACTAGTAAACACAGTCTTACGAGTAGTGTCTCTACCGTACAAATTAACATACAAACTTAGCATTATTCACAAGGAAAGAAAAAAACCTACGGTTTTCATGGACGCACACATCCCACGCTAATAAATGGCAAGTTATAAACTGAAAATACTAACTTACTAAACTTCACTTATCACGGGCTTAAACTGGCTACATAACTAAACAAGTCACAACTCCCGTGCAGTTTCCCAAAACGCCCCTCTTCCTCCTGTAACGCGGGACACACACGCTCCGCTGAGCGGTAAGCAAAGTCTCAGCTCCGACAAATTTAAAGGTACAGACCGCCTTTTTAACAACTGCGGATATAAAAAAAACAAACAATTAACAGTTATGTAACAGTCAAGGAAGTGTTACTTAAGATTAGATTTAATTCATAATTTTCAGGACCCATTCCAGTCATCATCATCAACATTGTTCATTCCTCAGTGGTTTGGATAAATAACATTTGCATATCTATTGTCACACTGCATGGAGAACCAGAGCCATTTTACATTGTGAGCACATTTTATTAAAATGTGTACTGTATTGATTAGGACTGACAGTAATTGAATTTTCTTATCCCCCCCCACATAGGCATGCCATTCTCACGGAGAAGAGCCCAGAGAAGAGTCCAGAGGACTGCTGGGCCGTCCTGAGGGCTGCCAAGAATGACTTCTTGGCAGTCCTTGGCAAGGTGTATCTGGAGGAGATGCCCCTGGAGTGTGCAGAGTGCTGCCTTGTCCTCTACTACCTGGAGGCCACGGTCATTCTGAAGCATCTCCAGCGACCAGGCGTGGTGGAGCACATGACCGTAAGTGTTGTATTCTTTTTGTCTTCACTTTTCCTTTTTGCCGATACTCTTATTGATCAGTGAGACGTCATTGTATTGTGTAGGTCCAGGAGTGGATGACCAGGAGCACGTCCGAGGCCGACCATACGGTGATTTGGGTGAAGGAACACAAGACGTCGGCGCAGCAAGTGGCCACGTTTGCATTGTCCTCTGAGGAGGAGACGGTAAGTATATCAAGTTTGATAAGATTCATTTCATAGTTTATTTCAAGAGCAGCAATTTAATCTGTTTTCCTCTGCCAACAGTGGTTCGACATCTACTTCACCCGGGTACAGCCACAGCTCCTGAGCTCCAAGAGGAGCCGGACGACGCCGGATGACCTGGGAGGAGATGAACGGTTCATCATCTCCACCGCTGGCAGGCCGGTGTTCAACGCTTCGAATGACCTCAACCGGTTGCACCAAAAGTGAGCTAATCATCATGATTCATTCCCCATATTATATGTTCTACATACATATTGACAAGCACTACCGGATGAAGCAGTCGCGGAATGAAGCAGTCTGCTGAAGAAGCTGGCAGGTGACTCAAGGTAGGCATGTTTTCTGTTTGTCAACACACTTACCAACATCAAGACACACAACCAAAGCCCTCACCACTGAACACTAACCTTAACCTTTTGTGTTTTTTTTTTTTTTATCTCAGCGCTGACTCCGCAGAGGATGGACCCAGCTGTTCTGCCCGTGGTGCTGCACGGGATGATGCCCTGGCATCCAACCAACAGATGGATGTCCAGGCAGCATTCGATCAGCTCCTTCGGACCCACCCCGTGACCCTGGATGGCGACGTCCCAGACAAGACCGCAGTCCATCTTCATCTGCTGTTTCCATAGTTCATCAAGCATAACCGCAGTAATTCTATTGGCGGTAACCACAGACTGACACCCTGGTCTTGCACAGCATTCTCCACCAAGTGGCCCATTCACTGTTCAACCAAGCATGGTCTTAATGGCGAAAGGCCCATCATTCACACTCCGGACAACTTCTATTGGCTCTAGGGCTCTAGGCATATTCATGCCAATCAAAAGCTCCACTTGCGCTTGTATCTCAGGCAGACGAATGTGCTTCAAGTGTGGTCAGCCATCCAGGTCCTGTTGTCTTGGGATGTTGTACACGCTAACAGGCATTCTGTACTGTGTGAAAAGGTCAGGCATTTCACAGTAGACATCACTGTCCAATCCAGCCACCTCCAGGTCGGGCACAATGAAACTGTCCACCACTTTCTCTTGTCCCATGGTGCGCAAGAGAATCTTTGTCTTCCTCCCAGAGAGATTCAGCTTATCCATAAGACCCACTGTACAAAAAGACGCTGAGCTCCCCTGATCCAGGAAGGCATACGTTTCCACTGTTCTTTGACCTTTCCTTGACTTCACTTTAACTGGTACAATGGCAAGCTTGCAGTCTTGTTCACCGGCCCCAGTAAGACCACTGGTCTGGACTGTAACAGGAGTGCTGTCTACCTCACTGTCAGGCTTGGCCTCATTCTTCTCGTTGTGGAGGATATGGAGCACACTTGGATGTCTGAAACCACAGATTTTACATAAAAGACGTTTTCTACATTCTTTACTGATGTGCCCAGTACACAAGCAGCCAAAACAGATGCCATTCCTTTTAAGAAAGGAAATCTTCTCATTATGAGGCTTCTTGTCAAGCAGAGTACATGATTCAAGTGTGTGTCTGCCTTTACAGAACAAACAAGTCCTTGTAGAAGTATGACCATCTCAAATCTCTGTTTGATTTTTTCCTTCAACAGCAGTGACAGTTGTACCAAAGCTACTTCTTTTAGCCCGTGGACGAAGAGAACATTTCCCTCTGTCGGCGTCCATGGCTGTTACATGTGTCAGTGAAGTGTCACATAAAATTCCAAAGACAGGATCTGTGATGATTTTAACTTGCCGCTCAAGGAAGACAACCAAGTCAATGAACACAGCTCTTTGGTGCTGCCTCTCCTGAATATCACACGCCACTGTTCGCCATTTGTGTTTCGACTTATAAGGCAATATTTTAATCACAGCAGGCATATTAGCAGGAGTATTTAATTCAGAAAGACCATGAACTTCTTCCATTGCGTTGCAAAACCCTCGCAAGAAAAGACAGTATATGCCTGAAGAGCCTTTCCATCTCCTGATCTAATCAATGGCCATGAGTGGACTTTGTCCAAGTAAGCAGATGCAATGACGTGCTCATTTCCAAAGTGTTCGTAAAGCAAGGTCTTTGCCTTTGCATATCCAGCACCGCCAGACATATGTTGACAGCTCTTGACAAGCTTGTTGGGCTACCCCCTGGTGTACTGTGCAAGGTAATGTAGGCAGTCGTCAGCATCACCAGTCCTTGTCTCTATGACCTGTTCAAATGAGTGCATAAAAGCATGAAAGTGCAAAGGATTGCCATCGAAGACTTGGAATTTCTCTTCTAGATAAAGATGAAAGATTTTGCTGATGAACCAACATACTAGTTAGTTCATTCTGCTTCTCCATAATGGATAACACATATTGATTCTCACTATAGGGTGCGAAGTTCGTTGTTCCAATGGCAAATGTGGAATTGTGCTACATTGTCTTAAGGAGTTTGAAGGCCCCTTAAGGAGAGGTACAGACTTATCCCTTTTCACACTTTGTTGGACCATATTTTCCCTTTGTATTTCCATTAAGTTTCTGCAGCACAAAGGTCTCTGCATCAGCAATAAGAATTTCAAGAGTCTTCTCCTTGGCTTTAAAATATGATTCCATTCCGTCTGTTTTCCGTAAAGAAGCACTTCGCGCAGTGGATCCAGTTCTCAGCACATTCATCTTTGCAACAGTTGCAGCTACAGTATATCTGCTTCTAGCTGAAGTTGTTCTTTCTTTCTCCTCAGTTGCTCCTCCTGTTCTTCAAGAGTATGCTTATCCTTAAGCATACGTTGGCGTGCAAGCAAGGCAGCCATTTCGGCCTCTGCTCTTAGACGTGCAGATGACGTTGTAGATACCCTTGAACTTGACCTACTGCCTTGATTTGAAACGCTATCAGATGGCAATACATCACCCTGGACATCATGCTGAAGATAGAAAAGGAACCTCAATCTTCTCTCTATGTTCTCCTGAGCCCCCATTTCTCCTCCTAATGGAGTTTCCAGGGGTTGCACTGAAGCAAATGTTGACCCTACGGGCCTGCTTGAACATTTATCAACTTCAGAAAGCCATATTTTAACATCCTCAATAAAACCTCTGTTATACTTAATAATGCTTGAGAACCATATAGTTTGATTATCTTTCTCGTCGGATGGCATTATATGCAGCAGAGATTCGTGCAATATACTGGCATTCTTAAACAACTGAGTTAATTCATCAAGCTGTGATTTAACTAGTAAAACATTTTTATCATTCTTCATTAGCTCCTTGAGAGACGCTATTACCTTCTTCATTTTGTTTACATCACTTTTTAATTCTATCTGGATGACTTCAATTTTGTTTACAAGAGCTTTCTCGGTAAGGACGATTAGTCTTTTACCCTTTCCAGGGGGGTATTCCAGAAAGCAGGTTATGTGACATACCCGGGTATGTATAAGGGTAAGTTAGTGGATAACCTCAACTTTCGGTTCCAAAAACGGAGGTTAACTTTCTGGGTATGTACGTAACCATAGCAGCTTACTCTCTGAAGATAACCTGCTACTGAGCAGGTTATGTTCCAGGGTCAGTTTGTTGCAGAAGGTTACTGAGCATGGCGTGCCCTTTTGATGACGATCCTGTGGACGTGGAGGCATAAATTATACAAGGTTTTTTTCGCCGGGAGAGAGTTATAAGACCGCGTATTGATGTCTTTTCATTTCCTAATGACTATTTGAAAAAGCGTTATCGGTTTTCAAAAGAATCGTTCATTTACTTAACATGTCTTGAAACCGCATATTGCAAATGTCACAAACCCAAACCGCGGGTCTGCGCTTAGCACAGAAAACATTCTGTGCATAGCACTTCGGTTTTTTGCGTCAGGGCATTTTTTGTACAATATGGGCGACGCAGAGCATGTAGGAAAGGCAACTGTGTGTAGAGCCGTTCGCACAGTATGTCTGGTACAGTACTTAACGCTTCTTACACACGTTTGTACAGTTCCCTGTCCATAAAGCTCTGCGTGTTATTAAAGAGGAATTCCACAGAGTGGTAGGTTTGTCCTTTGTAGTAAAATCTATGATGCATATTTAATATGTAGTCATACTATTTATATCTATAGCCTACATGTATTCATCCTGCACACACACACACTTGATACTTCCATATATGACTTTCTATTTCAGGGTTTCCAAATGTAATTTGTAATACATGTATAGTGACAATAAAAGGCATTCATTCATAATTGGGTGCATTGATGGCACCTACATTCCTATTAAAGCTCCTTCAATAAATGAGGGAGACTATGTTAATAGATAGATATATAGATAGATAGATGTCTTTATTGTCACTATACAAGTACAGCGAGATAGCGTAGGAAATCTATTCATAGTATCAAAGTGCAGGTAACTTGATTTTGTATCCTTAATTTTTTGCCTTGTTAAAATCATCAAACTCATTACTTTTTTCCACTAACTATAGGTAATCATTACAGGACAGTACAATGCTGGTTACCACTGGTTGCCCTCAGATGGGGTGAGGGGAGGTGGTGGTGGGCCCCCGCCAGTTAGACGGGCTTCAGCCTTTTTTCTATTAGCTACATGACAGAATATATACTAAATCGTGTTTAATAAATAGTTAAGTGATCGTGTAATCAATTACCTTTTTGCAGAATGTTTTTGTGTTTCATTTTGACTTGGCTCAAAGTTCTTCTGGCTCCAGAAGTATTACATCTTATTAAATAAGAAACCATATATTCCTAGTCGATACACATGGTTATTTTAACCTAAAGAAATGAATGGCAGGAAAAGTAAATGCTTTCATAGTGATTTAACAGTCAAAAGGATGCGGAAGGGTTACGTGTTTAATTATTTTGCATTATAATAAAAGGGGAGGCGATGTCAAATTTGCAATTTAATACACACGCATTTACTCTGTCCGTTATTTTTTGCCAAGCCAACTCTTTCTTTAGCCGATGCAGTCGTATTGCTTTTTTTCTTTATTATTTGCTTGAATTCCTCATATGCGTGCATTAAAACTTCCAACTCCGCCTCTGTGAAGTATGCCGCTCTCTTTTTTTCACTTTGATGTTCCATTCTGACTCGTGAAATCGGCGATCAATTGAAAACGTCTTTATGTATGCACGGTGCACGTGCATTAACTCTGGGTAACCAATAGGAGGTTGATTGAACTTAGTCTTCTCAGGTGTTTTGGAACAGACATACTCATAGTATGCGGGTTTGGGGTATATCAACCCAGAGGTTAAGATTTACCAAATGGTACAGTAAGTTAACCAAGCTTTCTGGAATACCCCCCAGATTTCCCATCAGTAGAACCAGCCTTTGATCCACTCATTTTAAGCGGTCAAAGCAACGAGCATCAAACTTCCAACATAAAACAGTCAATAGGAGCAACAATTTCTTTTAAGTTCGCTGACACACGTAAATCCAAGCCACAGACGCATCTAATTGCCAATAACTTCAGAAATAATTTAACCTATTAGAGAAAAACACATTTATCTATACAATTGCATGGATCACATTAGGGGATCAAAATTTCCCCAAAGTGTGGTAAAACCTGAAATTGTTTGGGGACATTTTTCATTTCAGCATTTGGATAACCTCAATTTCATAATAATCTATGAATGCAAACAAAAAACTACAAATTCCAAAAGCATTACATTTTGCTTGGTTACTTATGGTTAACGTTATGGTTTGGTAATATGTGATGTCTATGGTGTCATGATTGGGATTACAGTTATGCCTATAGAAATGAATGGACGGTCCCTATTTAGACAGGTACGTCAACCTGTATTTGTGTGTGTGTGTGTACCTGAGGCTTCTAGGATGTCAAGTGCCATCCTTCTCCTGTCCTCCTCCATTTCTTTTCTGGATGTGCCAAACATCATGTCTGGCATGACAGGGAAGGCCTTCAACAAGGCTTTTGCCATCTACAAAAAGAAGCATTTCTTTTACTGAGAATGGTTATTAAATTCTGTTACCACATACAATGACAAAAGTGAAACCTCGGACTACGTAGTGCCAATAACAATTGAGTCTTTATCACTGATTGAACTGACTGCTTACTGTGAAAAAAGTGGAAATTGGATTTCAGTCTGTCTTCAGCGTCTTTGGATTGGAACATCTCATTGGGAATGTCAACAGGAGTTCATTTGGGGAAACAAAATATACTAGGAAAGCTACAACAAAAGGACCATGGGGGTCAATACCAAAAACAGGGAAAACACAGATAAACTAAAGAAACCATAACACAGCTAGGGAGCCGGATCAGAGAAACCAAACAAAACAGCTTTCTCTAAGCAACATGCATTCAATGACTCACTAGAAAAAGGCGCAGGGCAGGCACTTAAATACACAGAAAACTGGAGTAAAAAAGGAACAGGTGTTGGACAAATCAATTAACCAATTAACAAACACTGGCACAAGGAAATGGGCAACAGGTGGAACTAATAACCAATGGGGACAGAAACTAGGGAGCTCAACCAATACCAAAACTAGGAAACATTAACTGGGAATTAACAGTAGGAATAAAACACAAGGCAGGGACAGAGAACCATAAACAAGACTAATTAAACACAGGGGAAAACAATACCAAACTAAGAATAAACCAAAACAGGGAAGCAGTGGACTAAACACTAGGAAAGACAAAAAAACAAATAAACAAGACAGATGAGACTGGTTTCAAACCAACAACTACAGGGTTGACAGTCTCAGTGCAATACACTCAACCCACTGAGTTATGTGGCTATCCAAGGGGCAAGGGAAAATACACTAGGGGCTTAAGGGGCGAGTGACAGGGAGAAGGACAAAACAACCCCTGTTGTCTCATGAGCTGCAAGTGGATTGTGACTCTTTTTTCCCCGCCTGTGCCATGCCACGCCATAACAGAGAAATATTCTTCTGGTGAAAGTCCTAAAAATTGGTTATTGTTTGGGACATTATTTCACTCCCATACACCTAACCCTGCAAGACATGTTCAACACAGCACATAATGTTTTATGTTAAAGACCAGTTAAAGCATTTTCAAGTTGCTGCTGCAGAACTTAATATTTATTAATTTGTATGAGTAGTATAATTTTAATAATTTTGCTGAAGATTTGCTCAATATTAGTGTCCAGTAGTGTCACAGAAATGTCATAACAATGACCAGGTAACTAGTTTAATAACATAACAAAAAAACAATGCTAAGCTTACCTTGACAACAATCACCCCACAGCTGCTTCCATCTTGTTGAAGTGGGTGACATATTGTTCCCCCTTCCCACTTGATGTCCACCCAGTCTGTGATGCCATGGCATGTTCTCCTCATCTTGAAGTATTCTCTGAATAAATGATTATACTTTATTAATTCTGAAGGGAAATTCTTTTTGCCGACCCCATCTTGCACTCTGTAGGTGAGAGTAAGCTGGCTGCAAAGGGCAGCCACCTGTAGTGGCACTCAAGGAGCTGGGAGTTAATGACCTTCTTCAAGGGCCTACAGATGTGCTGAGGGCAGGCTTGAAGTGGCGACCTTCTGATCATGGGCGCAGAGGCTTAGCTCACTGAACCATACACTGCCCTGAAGTTAATGTTCATAAAAGTAAAGTAATTATGTCTGCAAATAAAAATATAATACACAAAGAAGTCACTGACATGAAATGTTAGTATTCATCAGGTCATCACTAATGCAGTGGGCCCTCAAGATTACCAGCCAGAACAGTCATATTTATTAAGTTTACTCATCACCATGCTTGTTACAAACTTGTCCTTCAATTAATTGATATTAATTAATTAATATTTAATTAATCTAACCAAATGTAATGTAATCTATACTCAGATGATATAATCATCTTACTTATATCTATCTATAATATAGATATAAGTAATTGTCCTTAAATGTTGACATACTTTATTTTTAGCGCAGCATGTTTGGAGTTTTGAAGCTCTGATGAGGTTTGAGCTGGGTCCATCAGATATATCATGCTGGTAGTAGCATTCATATACTGTGAATATATATATATATATATACATATATACACACACATACATTTAAAAAAATGTGAACATATCCGTTAAAAAGTAATAAATAATGTAAGATGTATTAATAACTAAAATATATTACAAACCAGCAACTTCCAGTGGTTGTTGTTTACCAGCACAAATGATAGAACAGCTTGGTAGTTGTCAAACTTCACCTGCAAAGGCACAAAATGAAAAATTGATTGAACCACACTTTAAAAAAGAACAGACATGCTACCAGATATGTCTAAATAAAAGTGCAAAAAACACAACCTAAGTACTTATATAAATAAGTCTTTTCAAGAACACCCAATGGTGAAAAATCATCAGTTGATGTTACAATTTAAAACATAAAATAATATGTACAGTAATATTTTGCATAACTTGTTTGAAATGGACCCGTAAGGTTCTCAGTCCACTAGTTCCTAGTTAAATGTATGATTGTGAATATACAACTCCAGTCAAACAAGCAAGACACACATTACCTTTCTCAAAAGTTGTCGTCGTACCACAGTTCTGTCTCCAAACAATATCACACCTGCTACATAATGATTTAAGATGTAGATGGTGTTGGACACATTGAATTGGTAGGCAGCAATGTGAAGTAGGCCTTCAATTACCCAGGCAAAAGTAAAAACAAAAAGATGTGGTCCAAATAATACACACCTATAAACTTTCAATATTGTATGTTTTATAGTATGTTTTATAATAACTTTATTTTTAATATATTGGTTGTACCATATCTCATTCAGTATGTAGAAATGTCTAATTATGTATCTTATACTGAAATATTTTTTATAGATTTCTATACATACTGTACAACCAATAACGAGAGAGGAAAAATAGGAAGATAGACAAATATGTAAATATAATTAAAAAATTGTGTGTGTGTTATATATATAATTAATTGATAAAAATACTAGAAAGTACAGTACACTAAATAATTAAATAATACCAAAGGAAACATTAATCATTACTAAGTAATGTGGGACAAGATTGAAGTCTTCCAGATATACAAAACATAGTTCACAAACCTTCGACTCGACAGAAAACTTTTAGGAGCATTGTGCAAATAGGAAGCCCCAACTTATGCGTCCATCCAAAAAGTAGCAGTGCACATATCAATGAGAGAGAAGTCACAACATATCATTAAAGAGCAGATAAGTATGTGATATGCGTACTCTTCTTAAATGCCACAGAGATACACACGTAACACAATTAACAATGTATCGTATAGACAAGTTCAAATTCAAAGTGGAAAAGTGAAACATACTGTACCTCTCCTGTCAGCCACTGGTGAGGTCGAAGTGAACACAGCTCACTGTGGTGGATAATCATGCTGCAGCTTTGAATTTGTGAAGGGAGCACTGCAACCACTATCTCTGTATCTCGTTTTTTCCACAGCAAGGTTACCTGTGAAGCAAATCAAAACATTTCACTGACTGAATTATACCTGTTACAAATAACTGAACAATATGGATATCCATATAATGAGTTGTGCCTGCAATTTGTATTCAGTGTTGATCTAACAATGTTTTTCCTTGTGAACGTTGTGGACAGATGTTAAGCTGATATAAATATAAAAGTAGTTAAAATAATCTTTGAGGACAGATTTGTAAGCCAACATACTGTAAGTACTAGACAATAAAGCTAAAAGGTTGTAAAAGTCTACACAAAATTAATTAATTAATTTTCATTGTATGTATAATCCCTATATGAGTCATTGGATTACAGTATCACTGGTTTCATTATTATAATTTTGTGAACATGCCTTTCTGTTTTTATTGACATTCCTCTTCCCTTTTTGATAATCATTTTATATTATTATTAGTTTTCTAGTATTTGTATATGTGTTTTATATAAAACAACTGAAACCATGAATGTAAAAATAATAACAACTCAAAATCTTTTTAGTGACCTATTTGAGATTGTGTGTGTGTGTGTGTGTGTGCGCGCCTTGGGTTATTTGTGTGAGGATGGACTGGGAGGTGTATCACGAAGCTGATATCATGAATTTCTCGTTTTGCTGGAGAACGTGTCAAAGTAAAGTTAGTCTGGGCTAAATGTAAGCGAATGAAGGTAGAGTCCATTTAAACTAAGGTACCTATATGACAGGTTATCTGACTAAGCATGAAATCCAGCCCCATGATACAGGCCCCTGTCCTGCAGCCATGCCCCCTCATCAGGTCTCTCTCTCCTGAATATTAAGGCAGCTGTGTTCACTCCTGGTGGCCCTTAATTGCCTCACCTATATACCTGCTTTTTTCTGCCCTTTTTTCTTTTCTGTTTCCTTGATTCTCCTCTTATATGGTTTTGAGTGTCAGTATTTCCTGATCCCCTTACTGGTAAGACCAGTGTAAAATCCAACCCAGCATCTGCATGAGTGCTAGCCTTTTGTTTGAAGGATGAGTCAGATCTGGAAGTAGATTAAAACTGATGTTTTACCATTCAGTGGTAATGCCATAAATTGAAAAGTACCTTTAATTAACTGCTAATCAGTTAATTTGCTCTTACCTGTCTTCTCTGCATAATTTTTGTAGGGTTTTAAAATTACCTTCAGTCAACTTCTGTGAAATTGTAGCCTACTTAAACCGAATGCAGCGTTGCACAGAAATACACAACATACCTGGTCTTCTTTTTTGATTTCTTTTCTCTTCTTTTTGGTGACTTTTGGAATCTTCGGGGTTGGCACTGTTTTTGGTGGACTGAAGTACTTCGATTTTGGATGACTCACAGTGCTGTCCCGCTTGGCCCACTGTTCCTCATGGTCATCAGGCTGCCTGCTAGGACTTATACAGGGTTTGTGTAAAATGTCCATTGGGAGGTTATGTTGCAGAATGTGCTCCACATATCTTCCTTGTATTGAGGAAAATAATTTGGAAATGAACTCTGCTGGTCTCAAGTACTTCTTTTTAAGTAGGATGGTATGTTTGACCAAACCAAACCAGAGTTCAACATAGCAGTTGGTGTCCCGAGTCTTTCCTCTATCAGCAGGAACGGTACTTTTCCCATGCCGTGAGAGATCCCCAAGCAACAGCCCACTCCATAAAGGGAAGATCCCCATACAGTTATGGAGCAGCACATGTATGACACCAGGACAATAGTATGGGTTCTGTGCATCAACCAAATCTTCTGCCAGAATGTCACACTCTGCTTGATCCCATCTCAGTTGAAAGGCTTGTGTAAAAGGTGATTTTGCAACTACACTTTTAGCTGTCACGTCACAAGTGAATGTGTCCTCTTCCATGACACCTTGTCGGTTTTCCTCAAGTTTTATGTTCTGTCTATGTAAAATACACTTGTCAAGGTACATTTTGCTGTGTTTCACCAAAGATGTGTCATCTTCTGCATCAAAGAGGACACACATATGATAAAAAATCTCAACCGCCTCCTGCATAAGTATGCAGTTGAGGAGGCAAGCAAAACTGAATGTTGCATATTCCTGTATGCCTCTGTCTCCTGTTTTTTTGCCAAATGCTTGTGACACAGCCTTCAATATATGGGCAGAACATAAATGGAGCACAGTGAAATTGGAAACCACTGTGTTTTTGGCAGACACAATTTGAAAGGCTCTGTCAAGGTAAAATGTGACATATTCCTTGTTGAAAGATATCAGCACACTGTTTACCAAAGCCCAGCTATAATCCATTTCAACCTGTGCTAACCGCCTTTTGGTTGTGTAAGACAATTTCCTTTGGAACTCCATTAGCCAATATGCAATAGTTGGAACAGAATGGCTGTTGGAGATAAGTTCTGTAACTGGCAAGGGAGGCTTATCCTTTCCCATGCCAGGAATAACAAGAGCATAATATAGGACTCGTTTCTTTTGATCAGGTATTTTCTGTACCACACCACCAGTAGCATCAAGGTACAGTGTGATGGGTGATCTTCTTAACTGTTCAGCCAAGATCTTTATCCCTGTGTCTGTGTATAAATGCACAGCAAAAGGGTCAATCTGTAGATGCTGAAGATAGCCTTTTGATGATGAATGACTGCCGCTTTCTTTGATTATTCTCTGTGTCAACATGAGCTTAAGCATAACATCATTATGGAGCCTTTTACTCTTCCTCATCTCAGAGGATATTTTCTTCAAAACATCTTTGGTCAAGCTTCTTGTTATGTTACCAGCCAACATCTCTTGTTCAGGCATCCTTCTCAGCTTGGTATAATATAAATTGCTGACACCTCTGGTTATAGCTCTGGCAATCCATCCTCTGCGCAGGTATTTCGCTGGTCGAAATCGCTTCACATGTTTTTGGTGTGTAACTTCACCAACACGCATCACTTGAAAACGTATGTTCTTGTTGAATGATGTTGGCTTTTTTTTTTTATAGAAGGTATAGATTGCTTTGCATCCATCAAAGGTACATTGCGCTGAGGCACGGAAAAATTGAGAATTTGTTTTATGACTGTCCATCATTTTAACATGCTGGTATTTGAAACTAAGTGTACAGCATGGATTTATTTTTCGGAATTCTTGATAAAAAAACATCAGTCCATGGTTGGCGGAGATTTCTACTTCCATGTTTTGGTTCTATTTTGGTCCACTTTTTTCTTTTTATGAAAATTGAAAACAATTTTGGCCCTGGTTTACACTTTCTGTAGTCAGTTTTGTTTTCACAATTACAATCAGTTTTTGAGATGGGTTGTATTTTTACTTTTTTGCTTTTATGTTTGGTGGGCTTTATACTTTTAGGTTTCAGTTCATGCTTCACACTGTCCTCTTTGTTGCTTCCTGTACTCTCTGCGACAAATTCTTCACTTGCATTTGACATACATGTATACGTCATCCTGTGTGGCATCTCTGTCTCTCTCAACCTCATCTAAGGGAATGTCTTCTCTGTTTAAATTCAAAGCCTGTTCTTTCTCATCAAGCTGTCCTTCCGGCACACGGTCCATTTGTTCCTTTCTGGCTGGTTTCCTTGTCTTTTGATGAGCATCATCTTGTTGTGGAATCTCTGCAGTTGACTCTAGCTGTACACTGCACACGGTTGTTTCTTTGCTCTCCTTATCCTCTTCACCTGTAGATATCCACTTGCTGTCTGTCTTTCTGACACATCTTCCTAAAAATTAACATTTTGACAAATTACTCACATACACTGCTTAAAATATTCAAAACATTCATTCAAATGAGAAACATTTAAAACCAATGATCTGTTTTTTTAAAACTGCTAAATAATTCAGTGTAATTCAAGTTGCAGTATAGTATCATTTATTTTTAAATGTATAATAATGTTTAATAGAGTACATACAGTATAAGAGGACAAAATGCCGAAACGATCGTTGTACAGGAGGGAACAGAATTGAGTCACAAAGCAAACAGAGCGTTCATAATTGCACAATAACCCACAGGGATAGCCACACCCAAAATTATGGACAGTTGTGCTCAAAAGTGTACATACCCCAGCAGAATTTGTAGAATAATGGCCATTGTTTTGAAAATATGACTGATCATGTAGAACACTTGGAGAGTGGTAGGGGAAGCTAATTATTGTCTCATAATTGTGAGTCCCATTTTTAAATCATAATGATAACTGAAATCATCCAAATGAGCCTGATCAAAAGTTTACATACCCAAAAATGTTGTGCCAAAACACATGCAAAAAAGTTGACATGTGCAGGTTCTAATGAAAGGTAAGTATCCATACTGTAACTTCTTTGATTACAGTCAGTGTCTGTGTATAAATATTCAATTTAAAGTCATTCAGGTTTACATTGATTTGCTGGATACCGAGCCATGGGGAAAGCAAAAGAACTGTCAAAGGACCTGTGAAAATAGATTGTTGTATTGTATACATCAGGAAAAGGATGTAAAAAGATACCGAGAGATTGTAAAAAGCTAGTCAGTAGTGTTCAAACTCTAATTAAGTGGGAAAATTAGGGGTTCTGTGAGTGCCAAGCCAAAGTCAGGTAGCCCAACCAAGATTTCAACCACAACTACCAGGAAAATTGGTCAGGATGCAAAGAAAAACCAACAAGCCACTATAGGTGAAATAACAGGCTTCTCTGCAATAAAGCAGTGCTGCTGTCTCAAGATGCACAAGGGGGAGGTACTTCAGCAAAAATGGGCTGCATAGCCAAGTTGCAAGAAACAAGCTTTTACTGTGCCAACGCCACAAAACAGCCCCCTTACTATATGCAAAACAGCATCTAGACAAGCCTCAAAACTTCTGAAACAAATTATGGTGAGGAGACCAAAAACTAACTTTATGGTCACAACAATAAACATGTTTGGAGAGGACCGAACAAGGACTGTCTCTGCTATGGCATACAGAGGTGGATCTATGACATTTTGGGGTGTGTGAGCTACAGTGGCACAGGGAATTTAGTCAAAACAGATGCCAAGATGAATTCAGCATGTTATCATAAAATTTTGATATGAATTTGATTTGTAAAACTTGCACCCATCAGCCCAGAAGCTGCGCATGGGATGCACTTCATTTTTCCAGCATGATAATGATCTAAAACGCAAGGTCAAGTCAATACTTCAGTGACTACAGTTGAAAAAAATGAAGGTGCTAGTGGTCATCACAGTCTCCTGATTTCACTATCATTTTGGAGAGATCTCAAACATGCAGTTCATGTCAGAACCAAAGAATTTATGGGACCTGAAAACATTATGGCAAAAACAATGGCCAGCTTTAACACTTGAGCAAATCAAAGGCTTCATCCACCAAAAAAAAAGTAATTGATACTTTATTGATCCCTGTGATTAAATCCTCTTTTATGCTTCCCCCCACTTGTAGGTGAGAGCGAGCTGGCAGCAAAGGACCGCCACCCATAGCAGTGCCTAGGGAGCTGCGGGGTTATGAGTCAAGGACTTACAGATGTGCCAAGGCTGGGCTCAATCCGGCAACCTTCTGAGTACAGGCATAGAGGCTTAGCCTAATGAACCACACACTGCCTTACTGCAAGTCTGCAAGCTGTCATTCATGCTACAGGGGGCAACACATTAAGAACTAAGGGTATGCTAACTTTTTAATAGGGACCATAATTATTTTGTCTCATTCTTTTCTTTATTGCTATGTTTTGGTTAATTATTTTGCTATTCAGTGCTGCCTTGCAGTTAAATTTGAATCACATTAAAAATAAAAGAAATGTGTAAGGGCTGATCGCTCATGTTTTCTTTAAAGAATGGTGCACACCTTGCAAAGTCTGATGAGGTATGTAAACTTGTGAGCACAACTGTAGGTCAATGTAAGAAATATTATATCGCTAACTTAACTGGCATACACAGGCACCTGCTAGAACAGGACGGGCTGGGGTTTGAGGGGGTACCCCTTCATTAAATGTTTGCGATCATGAGGGAGGGCGTAGTTCCCCTTCAGTAAATTATTGCGAAAGGGGGAGCGCCACTTCAGTAATTGATTTCGGTTAAAATGGGGGGTGGGGGGGGCTTTGCTAAACCTTCACTATCAGGGCGGGGGTCAGCTTCGGGAAATTTTCGCGAATGGGGTGGTCCCCCTTCAGTAATTTTTTGCGATCAAATGGGGGGTCCGTCTTCGCTAAACTTTCACGATCAGGGCTCCCTTCAGTTCTGGGGTGTGGGGTGGGCTGTACATTTTTGTTGTCGGTGGGAGGGGGGTGATCATAGGTTATCTAGAAAGAACATTAATGGGGGTGGGGGGGGGGGGACTTTCATTCGTTCGGGTGAAAAGGCCAGGGGCTCGGGCACCCCCAGTCAGGCCCTTGAGGCCTTTGAGGACACAGCAAAAAAATTTTAAATGCATACTTTACCGGAATTAATGACTTCTGTCCGTAGTGCTCGTCGGTCTTCGTGCCAGATGACCCGCAACCATTTTTTAACCTTACTGCCACTTTGATTGAACAACTGAAATGCAACTTTATTCCACTGCTGAGGATTAACATTTCTTTCAGTAAAATGGTTACTGATGAACGAACTAATAACATGGTCTCTTCCTCCAGCTATTTCCCAAAGATCGGTACATTTTTGTCGTCGTCCTTTCTTCAAGCGCCCCATATTTCAATTTCTTATGTTTTCTAGAATTTGGTCGCCGTCTCCCAGTTAATAAACTGCAGGTCTATGCACATAAGTTACGCCCACAACTCAACCTTTTTTTTTCTCCCAGAACTCAAAGTGTGCAACACAATTAGTCAGGCCAATGACGTATACGCAAACTCTGCCATGCATAGTTCCGTTACGTTTGGTTGTAATCGTGAGCTGCGATGTAGCTTATGTTTTTTTTTTTTGGAAGGTAGATAGTAATGTTAAGTGACCATTAATTCACTTACCCACCAAATCTATCCTCACAAGAAACACTACTTGTAGCATAATAATAAACTTCATTATTATTGTATGTAAAATACTTAATATACATATACTTAAATACATATGATATACAACTGCCCCATTAAAACTAAGCAGCATTTTTTCCAATACTGCAGTTTGAAAAGTTTCGTGTACAAAAGACAATTATATTTGGTCAATAACTGCACACAACTGAATTCATTTTATAAACATATGCAAAACATATGATAGCTAAATGAAATTATTAAATAATAAATTAAGTGTTTTAATTGTAGCATCAGTAAGAAGCCTTTGCTTCTCTTTGGTTGCTTCAGAATGTGTGGAAGATGCAGTGGCTGAGGACGATGTGCTCGTATATACACTCCTAGGGAGACATCACCCATGTTTGGGGTACTATATGCTGTTATAATCCATGTTTTTTGTTTGTCCTTTTTCTTCCTGAAAGCCATTCTGTGGCCCAGCGGTGCAACATACACCACAGAAATTTACAGGGTAGGTGCAGCAATAAGGGACCTATGCACATGCAAAAAATGACACACATCAACTATAAGTGGGTATTATAATAAGGCCAAATGCTAAATGAAATCTTTAACAATAAGTGGTACATTCAAGAACATTGTATGTATGTCTTCATACAGCTATCAGTGATTCTTGAGATCAGGGACAAAACAGGTTTTGATTTTCTAAAAAAAAAATCTTCATTATTTTAAAAACCAGTGTACACATATATGTTAAATGAGGGTTTGGCTATGTAACCATGTTTTGGAACAATCTCCCAGTTTAATTGTTTTATATAAATTAGAGGTTTGCGGGATCAGCCCTGGATTTTTGTCAACACCATCAGACACATAGAAATGTCTATTAAATTATTTTTAATTAAGTTATCACAGATATTTAGACTCTTAGCATTTTTTGATTGTCTTAATCACATAAAAATGTTTTTAAATTAATCATATCACCTTTTAAAGGTTAGATTAATCAATGTTTAATGATTGCAGTTTAGGTTGTATGGACTAATCATTTTATCATTTAATTTCCATAATGAACAGTGATACTTAGAAGCGGGTCAGGGTAAAATGCGGAATCCGCCGGATTCCGCCGAACGTAAACAAGAAACAGGAGCTCAGCATTGCGGTGCAACTGCGCAGTCAGTACAATACGGATGTCCGAAATCGTATTGTTCTTAATGTTAACATTAATTTCATTGTTAATTTGTTAAACATGTGAAAATGTTCTATATATTATCTGTTGAGCGTTCACTGGTCGAGGATAATCTGCATTTTTCCCCTCTCTTGTCCTGTCAGACAGATGTATCGGATGTCCATGGCTACCAACGTCACTGTTCATGGATGCCTGTTAATTCCTGACGAATAAAATAAATCATAATAAATCAATAAATAAATATGCCTTTCACCAAACAGTCAGTATTTCATTGTAATTCTGTATTTCTGTAGATCTCACATCCAAGCACTATTGAACTGTTTTGGTGTTATCTGATTACATTTTCTCATATAAGTACAGCTATACTGTACAGCTTGAAAGCACTCCTGTGAAATATCTACGTAGAAACGTGGTTGCCACTCTACAAGCCATTTTATCAGAATTAATACACGAAATAAATAAAAGAAAAAGGATATTGCAATTAAAGCATCTGTTATATTGAAACATGGAAGTGGCACGTAGAAATCCTGCCCTGGGACATGTGATATACTGCCGGAAAGCTCGCAATTTGTACTATACGGAAATGCATGGAAGTTCCCAGCGCAGGATTTCTAAACGTGCACTTCGCCCTGTACACTGTAACCATGTGGAAGCTGCCATAAATAATCTTCAACTAAAAGTCCACGGAAGTGGCACGTAGAAATCCTGCCCTGGGACATGTGATATATTGCCGGAAAGCTCGCAATGTGTACTATACGGAAATGCATGGAAGTTCCCAGGGCAGGATTTCTAAATGTGCATTTCGCCCTGTACACTGTAACCATGGGGAAGCTGCTATCTATAATCTTAAACTAAAAGTCCACGGAAGTGGCACGTAGAAATCCTGCCCTGGGACATGTGATATATTGCCGGAAAGCTCGCAATTTGTACTATACGAAAATGCATGAAAGTGCCCGGGGCAGGATTTCTAAATGTGCACTTCGCCCTGTACAATGTAACCATGTGGAAGCTGCCATAAATAATCTTCAACTAAAAGTCCACGGAAGTGGCACGTAGAAATCCTGCCCTGGGACATGTGATATATTGCCGGAAAGCTCGCAATGTGTACTATACGGAAATGCATGGAAGTTCCCAGGGCAGGATTTCTAAATGTGCATTTCGCCCTGTACACTGTAACCATGGGGAAGCTGCTATCTATAATCTTAAACTAAAAGTCCACGGAAGTGGCACGTAGAAATCCTGCCCTGGGACATGTGATATATTGCCGGAAAGCTCGCAATTTGTACTATACGAAAATGCATGAAAGTGCCCGGGGCAGGATTTCTAAATGTGCATTTCGCCCTGTACACTGTAACCATGGGGAAGCTGCCATAAATAATCTTCAACTAAAAGTCCACGGAAGTGGCACGTAGAAATCCTGCCCTGGGACATGTGATATATTGCCGGAAAGCTCGCAATATGTACTATACGGAAATGCATGGAAGTTCCCAGGGCAGGATTTCTAAATGTGCATTTCGCCCTGTACACTGTAACCATGGGGAAGCTGCTATCTATAATCTTCAACTAAAAGTCCACGGAAGTGGCACGTAGAAATCCTGCCCTGGGACATGTAATATATTGCCGGAAAGCTCGCAATGTGTACTATACGGAAATGCATGGAAGTTCCCAGGGCAGGATTTCTAAATGTGCACTTCGCCCTGTACACTGTAACCATGGGGAAGCTGCTATCTATAATCTTAAACTAAAAGTCCACGGAAGTGGCACATAGAAATCCTGCCCTGGGACATGTAATATATTGCCGGAAAGCTCGCAATGTGTACTATACGGAAATGCATGGAAGTTCCCAGGGCAGGATTTCTAAATGTGCACTTCGCCCTGTACACTGTAACCATGGGGAAGCTGCCATCCATAATGTTCAACTAAAAGTCCACGGAAGTGGCACGTAGAAATCCTGCCCTGGGACATGTGATATACTGCCAGAAAGCTGGCAATTTGTACTATACGAAAGTGCATGGAAGTTCCCAGGGCAGGATTTCTAAATGTGCATTTCGCCCTGTACAATGTAACCATGTGGAAGCTGCCATAAATAATCTTCAACTAAAAGTCCACGGAAGTGGCACGTAGAAATCCTGCCCTGGGACATGTGATATATTGCCGGAAAGCTCGCAATGTGTACTATACGGAAATGCATGGAAGTTCCCAGGGCAGGATTTCTAAATGTGCATTTCGCCCTGTACACTGTAACCATGGGGAAGCTGCTATCTATAATCTTAAACTAAAAGTCCACGGAAGTGGCACGTAGAAATCCTGCCCTGGGACATGTGATATATTGCCGGAAAGCTCGCAATTTGTACTATGCGAAAATGCATGAAAGTGCCCGGGGCAGGATTTCTAAATGTGCACTTCGCCCTGTACAATGTAACCATGTGGAAGCTGCCATAAATAATCTTCAACTAAAAGTCCACGGAAGTGGCACGTAGAAATCCTGCCCTGGGACATGTGATATATTGCCGGAAAGCTCGCAATGTGTACTATACGGAAATGCATGGAAGTTCCCAGGGCAGGATTTCTAAATGTGCATTTCGCCCTGTACACTGTAACCATGGGGAAGCTGCTATCTATAATCTTAAACTAAAAGTCCACGGAAGTGGCACGTAGAAATCCTGCCCTGGGACATGTGATATATTGCCGGAAAGCTCGCAATTTGTACTATACGAAAATGCATGAAAGTGCCCGGGGCAGGATTTCTAAATGTGCATTTCGCCCTGTACACTGTAACCATGGGGAAGCTGCCATAAATAATCTTCAACTAAAAGTCCACGGAAGTGGCACGTAGAAATCCTGCCCTGGGACATGTGATATATTGCCGGAAAGCTCGCAATATGTACTATACGGAAATGCATGGAAGTTCCCAGGGCAGGATTTCTAAATGTGCATTTCGCCCTGTACACTGTAACCATGGGGAAGCTGCTATCTATAATCTTCAACTAAAAGTCCACGGAAGTGGCACGTAGAAATCCTGCCCTGGGACATGTAATATATTGCCGGAAAGCTCGCAATGTGTACTATACGGAAATGCATGGAAGTTCCCAGGGCAGGATTTCTAAATGTGCACTTCGCCCTGTACACTGTAACCATGGGGAAGCTGCCATCCATAATGTTCAACTAAAAGTCCACGGAAGTGGCACGTAGAAATCCTGCCCTGGGACATGTGATATACTGCCAGAAAGCTGGCAATTTGTACTATACGAAAGTGCATGGAAGTTCCCAGGGCAGGATTTCTAAATGTGCATTTCGCCCTGTACAATGTAACCATGTGGAAGCTGCCATAAATAATCTTCAACTAAAAGTCCACGGAAGTGGCACGTAGAAATCCTGCCCTGGGACATGTGATATATTGCCGGAAAGCTCGCAATTTGTACTATACGAAAATGCATGGAAGTTCCCAGGGCAGGATTTCTAAATGTGCATTTCGCCCTGTACACTGTAACCATGTGGAAGCTGCTATCTATAATCTTAAACTAAAAGTCCACGGAAGTGGCACGTAGAAATCCTGCCCTGGGACATGTGATATATTGCCGGAAAGCTCGCAATTTGTACTATGCGAAAATGCATGAAAGTGCCCGGGGCAGGATTTCTAAATGTGCACTTCGCCCTGTACAATGTAACCATGTGGAAGCTGCTATCTATAATCTTCAACTAAAAGTCCACGGAAGTGGCACGTAGAAATCCTGCCCTGGGACATGTGATATATTGCCAGGAAGGTCGGAATTTGTAGATTGAAGATTCAAGATTCAAAAGGTTTATTCGTCACGTACACAGTTGTACACATACAACTTGTAGTGGAATGTAACCCTGGTCACTCTGAGCAGCTGTGCATGATAAGAGAGTAACAAAATATAGAAAAAATAAGAAAAATAATAAAATAAAAAATATATGAAATGTTCAGCTGTACATAATCTATACATAAGTGATAGGTAAGAGGTATATTAGTGCATTGTGGAAGAGGCCTGAGGTATGTGCCAATGATTTGGACAGGGTGAAGCAGTACCTAGAGGCATTGAGTATTGTCCTGATTTAGGAGCATTATGACCTGGGGGAAAAAGCTCTTCCTTAACCTTTCCGTTCTGTGGTGCGTTTCCCAAAACCATAGTTCGAAGGAACGTTCGCAAACACTGTCCTTAAGTTGCGTATTTCAAACAACTCACGAGCTGTAGTTAGAAGCTTAGTCCCGGGTAAATACGTCAGCGATGGTGGAAAATGCATTCTAAGAAGGGTATAGTCACCGTGTAAGTAAAAAATTGTACAATCTTTCATAACTAATAGGGAATAATTTAGCTCTACGATCACATATAATGTGAAGTTGTCTGAAAATGTTTGAAACGTAATTGTTTTGTGGGTCTCTGGTCATAAGTACGGTAACTGTCGGTAGTGAGCAATAGGGACACCTTGCTGCCTGGGTGATGCGGGAAGAATCCTCTGTGACCCATCTGTACGTTGACGTCGAAATTCAACTCACCAGTGGCACTTGCACTCTCATCTAGCACATATTGTATGTTCTAGTCACTCTTTGGCTTCTTCTCATGTTTAGAAACATGTGTGAACAGTTTTGAGTCATTGTGTTTAAATGATGACTACTGTATGGTGGCTGTGCTGAACTTCTGCAGCCTGTGTTTTCTATTTTGCATCAAAGTTCACCACAGTGCAAAATGTGTTTTGATGAATGGGAATGTGTTTAGAGTTTTGCTCAAATCTGCAAATTGTGTTTAAAGTTTCACCAAAAGAGTGATTGATTCAATAAATGAGTTTTGGCAATTGGAAGTTTTGTTCCAAGAATGAGGTTTAGTCTTTTAGCAATTCAGAAAAACTGTAACAGAAACATAAGGCAAGGTAAACTTTAACTTACCAAAGCTCCTTGGGAAGGTCAAACCAAATGTGTCCAGTTTATACAGATACTGCACAGTTAGGGGTAAAATGCTGTTATGGGCAGGGTTAATCAATTGTACAGTTGTGCTTAAAATGGGGGTATAAAATCCTTCAAATACTACAAAAGTTATGTAAGAGAACTTTTGTTTTGTTTTGTAAACAAGTACACCTACTCTTACAGTTTTAGACTTAACAGGTTTAAAAGAATTTTGTATTATATTATATTATATTATATTATATTATATTATATTATATTATATTATATTAACATGACTATAGCGAATGTCTGTCAGCCCCTTTTGACAGAATGGCCTTATAGCTATGTTTTCATAGAATCTGAGCCGGAAAAGTCAGATTGCTATGCCAAGAGTACAACTAATTTGAGATAATGCAAAAAACAGTGTTTGTGAAGTCATTTGAAGACTGAATTGTGTTACAGTGGAAAAAAAACCACAACAGCACAATAAAGGGCAAGTGACTCAGGCAAAGTCAGTCAGAAGGGTGTGTGAACATGCTTGGCAAACTGGGTGATAAGTATAATGATGAATGCCTGCTCACCAGTAAGTTTATGCTTATTTCCTTACAGTATCTCTTGAGGAGGCCTGCCAATGGTGTGGACAGTTTCAAAATAAAGATGGTGACTGGGTGAGGAAATTACTGTAGTCATTTGATAGATGGGAAAATATGGCTACTTGTCCTATACTGTATGTTGTTAATCCCACTGTAGATACTCTGTGATGGATGCCAGAGGTGGCAACACCGTGTCTGTACTGGCATGAACAAGAGCCAATTCAAACACAGAACAAATGTTAAATGGTATTGCACAGCTTGTGAAGAGGAGTCTTCTTTATAAAAATGCAGCCACACTACAGTGGTATGCAAAAGTCTGCAACCGCTTGTTAATTTAGCATTTTTTCCAACTTTTGACCTTTTATTTTTAACCCCTTCGTTGAGCCAATATATTTATTTGAAAACAGTGTTACAGGGGACACAGTAATAAAAATCAAGTTTTTATTCTAGCTTGAATTTACTTTTCTGAGTTTGTTTGTTAAAGCTCCCATGTCAATTGTCTTATTGAGTAATATGCGTAATGTACTTCTCTGGCCAAAGGTGCAAAATAAATGTGTATACTTCATATATAGTAGAACAGACATGCGTCAAGCTTTCTTCATGTTCGTGTAGGTGGCCTTGAAAAAGGACATTTTGTGTCTCAGTGATGGCTCAGTATCTGCTGGACCACACTTTGTTCTCCATCACCTGCCTGCACCGTGTTGGCTTTGAGTGAACCAGTTTGATGAGGTGATCATGGCAGATAACATGGTTCCAGGCTGCAATGAGTGACTCAGTCAACTCATATTTTGATTTTGGATGTCTCTTGGATATCTCCAAAGCCACCTTGTGCCACAAGTTCTCAATCGGATTCAGATCGGGAGATTGGGCAAGCCAGTCAATTGATCGATGTTGTTCTGACGCTTCCAGTTGATCACCTGTTTGGAGCAATGGCACGGTGCATTGTCATCTTGGAACAGGAACCAGCTTGTAAACAGCTACTGCACTGACGGCAACATACACCATACATTTATTTGTTTAATAAATTGTGTTGTTCACAAAACTACAAAAAGTAATGTGAGAACATAGTAATTCACTACATTCACTACTGTTCATGGCTTAAGGGCCGTTTGTTAGACTGCACAACACAATTGTGAAAGAAGGTGAGAGCTCCCCTAGTGGCTATGGGAGTGTATTTCCATAGAGCAGATATTATGTGTGGCAGCCTCATTGCTTTTAGATCACAAGGTGGGATAGAAGGACAAATCAAATCAATTTGCTCATTTAATATTTAATAATTTTATTAGGCTTGATTTTTGGAAGCCCAAATTTAGAAACCCACCGCAACTGAAAATGGAATGCCACAGATATAAGTCTCTTCCATGTATTGTTAACCATTTGTTGGCCCAGAGTAATAGCTTTTAGGCTAGGGATCTGTGTCAGCAATTGGAATATTGCTGGCTTAAATCATGGTAAAAGGTTAAAACAAAGGCAGCACCCTGTCATGCTATGCAAATATACATCAGAACTATTGGTCTTCAGGAGAGTGGGCAGGTCCAGGAGCTGCAGAGTGAAACAAACTTTATAATCTGTGTCAATGAGCACTGCCTTGCCTGAAATGCTTACCTGGAAATTAACTTAAACGTGTATTACATATTACAGGAGAAATACTTAAAAATTAATTAGATTGGCTGGCTGGCTCTTGAAAGTAGGAACTGTAAATGAACTGACCTTAATGAGTATTAGTCAGGTACATTGCAATTCATTCCACTTGAAAAGTTACAACTTAAGCTAGTTCAGTGTAAGTGTATAGCTCAGTAGTCTAAGTATGTGGCCTTGTAATCCAGAGGTTGCTGGTTCAAATCCAGCTTCAACTAGATAATTGCATGTTTAGGGGCCCTTGAACCATGAAAAGTAGTGAATTGCCATGTTCTCAAATTACTTTTTGTAGATTTCTGAACAACACCATTTATTAAACAAACAAATCCGCATTTGCAGAATGAAGAATTAAAAATGAAAATAAACTATTATTTAAGAAATATTCCTTGGAACAACAAATTTTCATGGATTTTCATGCTGCCAGATTACTAACAAAGTTGGCTGCAGTCACAGAGCACTTGTAAAGATTGTACATGAGAAGAAAGCGAGTTTGGTGCCAGACACGCCTCAGTCTGGTCATCCACATGCATCAACATCATGCTAGGATCATGCACTTTGACGCATTCCATTGAGAAGTCACAAGTTAACCTCACCGTGTCATGTCAGTGTCACCTCATCAACAGTTTGTTGCCGGTGCCCGCAGTTTGGTCTGCGGGGTTGCAAGGCACGCAACAAACCACTGATGACTGATGTCCAAAGGTGCAACCGGGTTGACTGGACACGGAAGAACTCACGCTGGACATGTGAAAGGTCCATGTGAAAAGGTGCTTTCCGGCGATGAAAGCACTTTCTGCCTGTTTGGTAGCCAGGCCGACACCTATGTGAGGAGGTTTCCTGGAGAGGAGTTCAAGCCTGAGTGCCTCAACCTCACTGTGAAGCATCCTTTGAAGGTCATGGTCTGGGGCTGCATGGCTGCCAGTGGCGTCGGACGTCTGCACATCGTTGACGGCATGGTCAGTGGGACCAAGTACATCACAGTACTGCAAAAGTGTATGGTGCCGTCAGTGCAGCAGCTGTTTACAAGCTGGTTCCTGTTCCAAGATGACAATGCACCGTGCCATTGCTCCAAACAGGTGATCAACTGGAAGCGTCAGAACAACATCGATCAATTGACTGGCTTGCCCAATCTCCCGATCTGAATCCGATTGAGAACTTGTGGCACAAGGTGGCTTTGGAGATATCCAAGAGACATCCAAAATCAGAACATGAGTTGACTGAGTCACTCATTGCAGCCTGGAACCATGTTATCACCCATGATCACCTCATCAAACTGGTTCACTCAAAGCCAACATGGTGCAGGCAGGTGATGGAGAACAAAGTGTGGCCCACCAGATACTGAGCCATCACTGAGACACAAAATGTCCTTTTTCAAGGCCACCTACACGAACATGAAGAAAGCTTGACGCATGTCTGTTCTACTATATAGTATTACTGATTTATTTTGCACCTTTGGCCAGAGAAGTACATTACGCAAATTACTCAAAAAGACAATTGACATGGGAGCTTTAACAAACAAACTCAGAAAAGTAAATCCAAGCTAGAATAAAAACTTGATTTTTATTACTGTGTCCCCTGTAACACTGTTTTCAAATAAATGCATTGGCTCAACGGGGTTAAAAGGGGTTAAAAATAAAAGGTCAAAAGTTGGAATAAATGCTAAATTAACAAGCGGTTGCAGACTTTTGCATATCACTGTAGTGTGGCTGCATTTTTATAAAGAAGACTCCTCTTCACAAGCTGTGCAATACCATTTAACATTTGTTATGTGTTTGAATTGGCTCTTGGTCATGCCAGTACAGACACGGTGTTGCCACCTCTGGCATCCATCACAGAGTATCTACAGTGGGATTAACAACATACAGTATAGGACAAGTAGCCATATTTTCCCATCTATCAAATGACTACAGTAATTTCCTCACCCAGTCACCATCTTTATTTTGAAACTGTCCACACCATTGGCAGGCCTCCTCAAGAGATACTGTAAGGAAATAAGCATAAACTTACTGGTGAGCAGGCATTCATCATTATACTTATCACCCAGTTTGCCAAACATGTTCACACACCCTTCTGACTGACTTTGCCTGAGTCACTTGCCCTTTATTGTGCTGTTGTGGTTTTTTTTCCACTGTAACACAATTCAGTCTTCAAATGACTTCACAAACACTGTTTTTTGCATTATCTCAAATTAGTTGTACTCTTGGCATAGCAATCTGACTTTTCCGGCTCAGATTCTGTGAAAACATAGCTAAAAGGCCCTTCTGTCAAAAGGGGCTGACAGACATTCGCTATAGTCATGTTAATATAATATAATATAATATAATATAATATAATATAATATAATATAAAATTCTTTAAAACCTGTTAAGTCTAAAACTGTAAGAGTAGGTGTACCTGTTTACAAGACAAAAAACAAAAGTTCTCTTACATAACTTTTGTAGTATTTGAAGGATTTTATACCCCCATTTTAAGCACAACTGTACAATTGATTAACCCTGCCCATAACAGCCTTTTACCCCTAACTATGCAGTATCTGTATAAACTGGACACATCTGGTTTGACTGCCCCAAGGAGCTTTGGTAAGTTAAAGTTTACCTTGCCTTATGTTTCTGTTACAGTTTTTCTGAATTGCTAAAAGACTAAACCTCATTCTTGGAACAAAATTTCCAATTGCCAAAACTCATTTATTGAATCAATCACTCTTCTGGTGAAACTTTAAACACAATTTGCAGATTTGAGCAAAACTCTAAACACATTCCCATTCATCAAAACACATTTTGCACTGTGGTGAACTTTGATGCAAAATAGAAAACACAGGCTGCAGAAGTTCAGCACAGCCACCATACAGTAGTCATCATTTAAACACAATGACTCAAAACTGTTCACACATGTTTCTAAACATGAGAAGAAGCCAAAGAGTGACTAGAACATACAATATGTGCTAGATGAGAGTGCAAGTGCCACTGGTGAGTTGAATTTCGACGTCAACGTACAGATGGGTCACACAGGGGATTCTTCCCGCATCACCCAGCAAGGTGTCCCTATTGCTCACTACCGACAGTTACCATACTTATGACCAGAGACCCACACAACAATTACGTTTCAAACTACATTTTCAGACAACTTCACATTATATGTGATTGTAGAGCTAAATTATTCCTTATTAGTTATGAAAGATTATTAAATTTCTTACTTACACGGTGACTATACCCTTATTAGACTGCATTTTCCACCATCGCTGATGTATTTACCCGGGACTAAGCTTCTAACTACAGCTCAAGAACTGTAGTTCAAACTACGCAACTTTACAACAGTGTTGCTCCACTATGGTCTTGGGAAATGCATCCCAGAACGGAAAGGTTAAAGAGGAGCTTTTTCCCCCAGGTCATAAAGCTCCTAAATCAGGACAATACTCAATGCTTCTAAGTACTGCTTCACACTGTCCAAATCATTGGCACATACCTCAGGCCTCTTGCACATTGCACAGCAAAATACCTCTTACCTATCACTTATGTATAGATTATGTACAGCTGAACATTTCATATATTTTTTATCATATTATTTTTCTTATTTTTTTCTATATTTTGTTACTCTCTTATCATGCACAGCTGCTCAGAGTGACCAGGGTTACATTCCACTACATGTTGTGTGTGTACAACTGTGTACATGACGAATAAACCTTTTGAATCTTCAATCTTAAATTTTTGTAAAGTACAAATTCTGACCTTCCTGGCAATATATCACATGTTCTGGGGCCTCATTTCTACATGCCACTTCTGTGGACTTTTAGATTATGTAGGGCAGCTTCCCTATTGTTACAGTGTATAGGACAAAATGGATAATTACAAATCCTGCCCCAAACACTTTTAAATGTTTTCGTAAAATACAAATTTAGCCTTTTCCACTACTACTGTATATGCCAAGCCTGGGGGACTTATTTTCTACATGCTACTTCCATGTTTAAATGTAACAGATCTGCTTTGCAATTTTCTTTTTCTTTCTTGTATTAATTCTGATATAATGACTTATACAGTGCCAACCAATGTGACGTTTCTATAATAGTGTAGATATTTCACATGAGTGTTTGCAAGGTGTACAGTAGCCTTACTTATATGAGAAAATGAAACCAGACAACACTAAGATATAGTTCGATAGTGTTTCGATATGAGATCTACAAAAATACTTAAGAATACACTTTATTGGTGAAAGAAACATTTTTATTTATTGATTTATTACGATTTATTTTACTCATCCAGAACAGGCACCCACAAACTGTGACGTTCATGGTAGCTGGACGTCCAAATGCAAATTACAGTATACACGACTAGAGAACGCTCAACAAATTATATATTTTCAATTTTTTTTTTTTTTTCAAAAAAACCAACAATGAAATAATTGTTAAACATTAACAACAATAAGGATTTCGGACAATCGTATTGTACTCTGTAATATGGATGACAAAATTGCACTGGCTGAACGCGCAGCTGCTGCGCCTTCCTGAGCTCCTCGAATACCCCAGTGTTTACATCCAGCGTATACTCCACCCCTGCAGCCGACGGCAGATCACGCTCCACGTGGCGTCAGCTGCAGACACACCTCGAACGCACCCCGTGATTAGGTAACGTCGTATGGGTTTCTTTCTATGCCACGTGATCTGTCTACGCGGCGTGCGTCTTTTGCGACACGTCTGTTTATAAACACGGAATCCGCTGTTTGTAAACGGTCCGCATTTTACCCTGACCCCTTAGAAGCATAAAAATTACACAATAACTTTGAAAATGCAACAATTTTATTAACAAATATTCTTGAGGGAACAAAACAGCTCATCTTTTAAAAAAAAAAAAAACAATATATCATTCTGACGGAGTTGACAAAATACCATGTTTCCTCTCATAACACATGTGCTTCTCACATGAGCCATCTTGCTTATCATTCATTGCTTGTAACCTTTAAACTTTACTTAAATTAAGCATTTATAACAGGAAATTTCATACAAATCTTACATTACATTGTTTATGGTGTTGACACACTATGGTTGTGACATGCAAAGAATTAACAAGTAAGTATAAAATTAAAAGAATGTTAAAAACTTACCAGAGCTAGAGTGGTCTCATGGCATTTCAAAGAAAAAGGAAGTGATTAAGGGGTCCACAGACTTTTAGCTGCCCTCAATAATTCCTGATTTTTTTTTTATTTTAAAAAAAGGTCTGACGGTGTTGACAAAAACCCAGGACACAAGTTAAATCGTCTTAAAACTACATTAAATCAGTTTTTCAGCTTTAACTTTTGATGCTCATTAAATTAATTACTGAAATACTTACACATAGTAAATATAACATTTAATTTAAAATTAATTTTAATCGTTTTTAAGCTATTGTAATGTAATGACACCTGCTTCCGGACAAGGGTTTTTACAGACACTGTTTACATATCATATCATTTAGAATGAAAAACATTTATAAAACAACATGAAATAATATTTATTTGTGCTTTCATTATCCTTCTGGTTAAGTGTATATGTAATATTAAGTATTTTTTTTACCAAAAACTGTGTTTTATCTGGTGGACATGTTTTGTCCCTGATCTCAAGAATCACTGATATACTAGGGGTGGGCGATATAACCAAAATCTTCTATCACGGTAGAAGCAATTTTCTACCTCGATAACGATATATATCACAATATAGCAATTTGTATCTGGAAATGCATAAATAAAAATTCAAACACAAAGAAACTGTTTTATATAATGTAATTTTATTTAAAATTGCAGCATTACTTTAAGTAAAAAAAACAACCATACTGTTTACTGCAATGTATTGTACTGCATTTTTTGACATATTCGTTTGGATGCTTGGATTTGAGATGATAGAAAAGGTTTGTTTCCACCGCTTGCTAAAACAGTGCTCTTGCATACCTTGCAAATCACGTTCGTCTCATTCGTATTCACTTTTCCTATACTCAAACCAATTCCACACCAGAGCATGTGAGCGCAGCGGAGCGGTGAGAATTTCCGCTCCTCGCTCACGAGGCTGTTGGCTCCGCCCGCTCCTCCGCTCTAATTCGCACTACGCCGCTCCGCTCAACACCGCTCCTCGCTCCACTAAAATGTCCTCCCGCTCCAGACAAATCACTCCACGCTCGCTCCAATTTAAAAGAGGGACAAATAATCTGCATGCCTAACAAATGTCACCTTAAACCGAAGCCTTATGTCATAAAGAAATATGAGCAACGGCAACATTGCCAGTCAGAACAGAAAATATTTATTTTTAAGCAACCTATCGGCAACAACGGACAGGTTTGGAAATGGCATTTCACACAAAAATAGGCTTAAAAATAAAGGAATCAGTGGGTTTAATAGCCTAAAGAATATACAGACACGTTTTAAATTCCTCAATTTTTTTCTGTTGATGCAGCACGTCTCTAAAATAAAATTTTACGTTACGTGAAATAAAAAAAAAATCTTATTAGACCTACTTTGAATGACAAAACGAATTTATTTGATTACCAATATTTACTTTATAGACTTTTATATTTTATAGACTTGATATGTGTCACGCCCCGCTCCGTCCGCTCCCGATGTGTGCCACGCCCACCTCGTTACCTCGTGTCCAGCCCTAATTGTGATTACCTGTGTCCTGTTAAGTCTAGCTTGTCTTGTGTATTTAGTCCTCATCTGAGTCAGTCTTCCCCAGACTTGTCATTGTAGTGTCTCGTTGGATGTCCGTGCCTGTCCGTCCCTCCGAATAAACCCCGTTTCCCTAATTCTGGCTGCTGCTCGCCTGCTTCCTTGCTCGCCTCCCCGTCTGACGCTGACAGAATGACAAGTCTCCGGAAGAAAGGATCCCCCCTAGCCGAGGAGGAATACCTCGGCTTGGTTGACGAGGTCCTGTACTGGCTAACCCAGCCCGAGATCCAGGAGGATCCCGCGGCTCGCTGGTTAGCGTATCGAAGCCGGGATATCCTGGAAGGGATGTCCTTACCCGGCGACGCGCACCAAGCGAGCGAGGTGCGCGAAAACCTCCGGCGGCTTCGAGAGGTAGCGGCTGCAGCAATGCAGTGGCAGGTGGATCAAGACAGCGGGCGGATGTACAGCTCGCCACCCGCCGATGCGACCTCGCTGCCTCCTACCGGTTCCGGAAGGAGAAAGAAGAGGCGAAGGGGAAAGGGGAAAGAAGCCGCCCCGACTCTCTTCTTGGGGGCCTGCTCCTTGCTCCCCGCCTGGGATGACCCCGTCGCTACCCACCTAACCAGCGCCCGCCCGGAGAAGCCGCCTCCATTGGAGGCGTACGGCTATCGACCGGCGCGTGGGATAAGCGCAATCAGGGACGCTATTCCCCGGGTGCTGAGAGCCCCTAACGGAGCTGTGCCTACTCGCTCTGCGTCTCTCCTGCCGCTGGTGCCGGACCTGCATGCTCCGGAACTGCCCGCGGCACTGCCTGCTACTGCCGCCGACCTGCCTGCGGCTGCGCTGCCTGCTGCTGCCGCCGCCGATCTGCCCGCGGCTGCGCTGCCTGCTGCTGCCACCGCCGATCTGCCCGCGGCTGCGCTGCCGGCTGCTGATGCCACCGATCTGCCCGCGGCATCGCCTGTCCTGCCTGACCCGCCTGTCCTGCCTGACCCGCTTGTCTTGCCTGCTCTGCCTGCAGTCCCTGCAGCTGCCACCGCTCTGGCTGCGGCACCCGCCGCGGTGCCCCCTGCTGGCCGCGTGATGGCGGCGCCCGCCGCGGTGCCCCCTGCTGGCCGCGTGATGGCGGCGCCCGCCGCGGTGCCCCCTGCTGGCCAAGTGATGGCGGCGCCCGCTGCGCCGCCCCCTGCTGGCCAAGTGACTGCAGCGCCCGACGAGGCGCCCCCTGCTGGCCGCACACCCAAGGTGCCCTCCGAGGTGCCTCTTGCTGGCCAAGTGATGGCGGCGCCCGCTGCGCCGCCCCCTGCTGGCCAAGTGACTGCAGCGCCCGACGAGGCGCCCCCTGCTGGCCGCACACCCAAGGTGCCCTCCGAGGTGCCTCTTGCTGGCCACGTGATGGCGGCGCCCGTCCTGCCGGCACCTGAACTGCCTGTCTCGCCTGTCCTGCCGGCACCTGAACTGCCTGTCTCGCCTGTCCTGCCGGCACTTGACCTGCCTGTCTCGCCTGTCCTGCCTGTCTCGCCTGTCCTGCCGGCTCTTGACCTGCCTGTCTCGCCTGTCCTGCCGGCTCTTGAACTGCCTGTTTCGCCTGTCCTGCCGGCACCCGAACTGCCTGAGGTGGCTGCGGTTGCGTCCCCTGTTGGCCGTGTGATGGCGGCGCCCGCTGTGGCGCTCCCTGCTGGTCGCGTGCTGGCGGCGCCCGCCGAGGCGCCCCCTGCTGACCGGACGCCCGAGGCGCCTGTCCAGGCGGCCCCTGCTGGTCGCACGCCTGCAGCTGCCTCCGCTCTTCCTGAGGTGCCCATCGAGGCGCCTCCTGCTGGCTACACGCCGCGGCCCTGTCTGAGGCCGCCTCTCCCGTCATGCCCGCGGCCCTGTCTGAGGCCGTCATGCCCGCGGCCCTGCCTGAGGCCGCCTCTCCCATCCTGCCCGCGGCCCTGACTCCCTCGCCATTACCCCGGCAAGGCCGACGCCCCCCAGGACCCCGCCTCTCCGTCTCCAGCAAGGGACGGGGACATAGGCGTAGGGCCCGGGTCCCGCCCGCCCTGCCCCCTGGCTCGCCCGTTCGGCCCCTGGCGGTGGCTAGGTGGCTGCCTGCGGGTCCTCCGGCTCGGGGTCGGCGGTCCCCTCCGGGTCCCCCCGTGGATCCTCGGTGCCGGTCCTCGGTCCCGCCTCCGGGTCCTTGTCGGTCGCCTCCGGGCCCCCCTGCTCCGGCTGGGCGTCGGACGGCGCCTTCGCCGGCTCTGGCTGCGCCTCCGCCTGCCGCGGCTTCCCCCTCCTGCCTGCCTTCACTGGTGTTCCCTCCTGCTCCCTCCGTGTCCCCTCCGTCACTCCCTCGTCCCGTTCCCTTGGCCCCTGGGTGGTCCCCTCCTGCTCCCTCCTCCCTCTCCCCTGCGGCCCCTCCGGCCGCTGCCCGTCGCCCGCCTGGGTTCCCTCGTGCTCCCCTTGCTCCTCCTCCCTTTCCCTTTCTGCCTCCTGTCTCTGCTCCTCTGCCCTCTGTGTCTCCTCTGTTCACTCCTGGCCCCTCCGTGTCGCCCTTTTCTGTCTGTCCGCTTTCCCTGTTCTTTGTCGGGTTCTGTCCTTCGTCTCGTCCCTGTTTTGTGTCTCTGTCTTGTTCCCTGTTTTTGGTTGATGTTTTGCTTTGTCTTCCAGGTCCTGTTCCCCAGTTCCGTCTCGTCCGTCGCCTCCTCTCGGGCGCGCCCGGTGTGCGCGCCTTTGGGGGGGGGTTATGTCACGCCCCGCTCCGTCCGCTCCCGATGTGTGCCACGCCCACCTCGTTACCTCGTGTCCAGCCCTAATTGTGATTGCCTGTGTCCTGTTAAGTCTAGCTTGTCTTGTGTATTTAGTCCTCGTCTGAGTCAGTCTTCCCCAGACTTGTCATTGTAGTGTCTCGTTGGATGTCCGTGCCTGTCCGTCCCTCCGAATAAACCCCGTTTCCCTAATTCTGGCTGCTGCTCGCCTGCTTCCTTGCTCGCCTCCCCGTCTGACGCTGACAATATGCTACAAGTTACAACCATATAAAACTTGCACGCGTTTTGCTCTGGCTTCCGCTTGTTCGCGTAGCACACTCATGTTTCTGAGAAAAGTGATTCCAAAGTGAATCTTTACTCACTGAAACAGTTTCACCACATTGTTGTTCTTGCTGTACATTCTTGTCATCTATATGTTTGATAAGAATAGTACACTTGTATGATTTATCAGTTTCCTTTGTGAAATACTTTGTGAATTCCATCTCGGCCAATTTGTGTAACAGTCTTGATAATTGTACAGATGAATTCTGCGTAGATTTGGGCACGCCTCAGAATTGTAGTGTGAGCAGTATCGGAGCGAAATTGGAGCGAGACACAGCGACCGCTCCAGTCTTAATTAGAAAACCCGCTCCGCGCTCTGACCAAATTCCGCCCGCTCCGCTCCTCGCTCACGCTCCGCTCACATGCTCTGTTCCACACCACAGACGATGCACCTTTTTTCTTTACAATCTCCTCCTTGTTGGTTTCGTCACATGTAAGCAAACTCACCGCTGCACCGTCTTCTTCCATTGTCGAAGTGAATGTGTATTGCGTGGTTACCCAACGTGCAACATCACGTGATCTCAATCGCGATTAAGACGATAGACCAAAATCTCTATCGGTTGACAAATTTCTACCGGTTAGTCGAGTCTACCGGTATATCGCCCACCCCTAAGCTATACTGTTCTGGTAATTAAGCAGGAAGTGCAGGGCATATGCTGATGAACTAATCTCTTGATTTTTTATTGAGGGAATACCAAATACTGGAAAAATATTTTTTGAAATGACATGTAAAATGATTATCTAAATGTTTTTGAATTTGTAATTTAAATGCTAACTGTTGGTGTCAGGATTTATCCTTGCCTTGTCTCATTCTGGTCCCTGTGTGGCCCTAAGTTTAACTCAATTCATAGTCCATAGAAAAAAAGGCCTAATTTTATTTTTTTAAAAATCATATCAAGTACACAAAGGGTTAAACTTGAATGAGATGATAGTACTACAATTGGTACTAGGTTCTAGGTCACAGGCTCCTACGGCCTAGAAGCTATTGAAAGAAAAGGCCTAATTTTAGAGGGAAAAAATCATATCAATTAAACAAAGGGTTAAAATCAAATGAAAGTTGCTGTGTCCTATAGGCCTTAGGTAGTACTACAATTGGTACTAGGTTTTGGGTGACAGGCTCCAACGGCCTAGAAGCTATTGAAAGAAAAGGCCTAATTTTAGAGAAAAAAATCATATCAATTAAACAAAGGGTTAAAATCAAATGAAAGTTGCTGTGTCCTATAGGCCTTAGGTAGTACTACAATTGGTACTAGGTTTTGGGTCACAGGCTCCTACGGGCTAGAAGCTATTGAAAGAAATCTTTATTTTTTCACCCGATTGAGGAGAGTGAACAAAAGGAGCAGGTTTACCAGTCAACGACGGAATGGGTCAAGATGAGTTGTAGGGGGAGGCCTCTGTATGGCAGGGTCACTCACTCGCGCTGCATCCGAGGTCGAAATCGCCCGAGTATACGCCCGTGTAACACAGCTCCGGGGCCCTGGATCTCAAAACCGGCGCGCGCTGCCTCCACTTCAGCACCGCTAATCCGGGTGCCCTCCTCCACGATATTCCCCAGCTCCTTCAGTTCCACCGGATGCCAGGACACGACTTAGACTCCCGAAGATGCCACTCGTCATACCCGCTGTCGTCGACACCACTCAAACAGCCCCTCCGCGTCTCTGTCTTCCGCTGCAGACCGAGATCGCGTCCGGCGTATGCACACCAGGCTGCTCGCCACGTTCTCCGCTTGGGATGGCGCAGCCCCAATAATCCCCAACTCCAACACAAACAAAAAAAACAACAGACTTTCGTCCTGCCAAAACGAAGCCGGGCTCCAACTATACTAGCCGCGATTCCTTGTAAAAAAAACTTCACGCGACTCTGCTTCCACTTAGCCCAACCGACCTTTTTTTACCGCTCCCCTCACCACCAAAGACCCGCCCAGCAACGCTACTAATTGGATAGACTAAGGCATGACCGCATGATCCACCGAGCCCAGAGACTAGCAGGAAAACTTTCAAATAAAAACTACGGATCTTTATATCCGCTACACAATATTGGCAGTATGATCCTATTTCGATTTCGCCGTATTTACCCTGAAATTTCTGAACGAATTCGCCACCACACCACACATATATAGTATACTATAATATAATTTACCAAAACAACAGATCCCTTAATTCTATTGCTTGCTCATATACAATTAATTTCTGTCTGTCTTTGCCATTTCAAAACCATGTTGTGACTCTTGGGTGACTTTAATATAAGCTTTTGGAGCTGCAATATTGTCCGTTTTACACTCTCTTGATTAATGTGGAAGATCGTAATTTAAAATACATAGGATGATAATAAAGAATGTTTGCTTTCTTATTTGTCGGTCACGGTAAGCAACCGCAACACCCCGCATACCATCGGACAGCTACAGCGATTCTGAGCAATATTGGCAGTATGATCCAATTTCGATTTCGCCGTTTTAACCCTGAAATTTCTGCACGAATTCGCCACCACAACACATATATAGGCTATAGTATACTATAATATAATTTACCCAAACAACAGATCCCTTATGTTGCTTGCTCATAAACATTTGATTTGTGTCTGTCTTTGCCATTTCAAAACCATGTTGTGACTCTTGGGTGACTTTAATATAAGCTATTGGAGCTGCAATATTGTCCGTTTTACACTCTCTTGATTAATGTGGAAGATCGTAATTTAAAATACATAGGATGATAATAAAGAATGTTTGCTTTCTTATTTGTCGGTCACGGTAAGCAACCGCAACGCCCCGCATACCATCGGATAGCTACAGCGATTCTGAGCAATATTGCCAGTATGATCCAATTTCGATTTCGCCGTATTTACCCTGAAATTTCTGCCTGAAAGCACTCGCTCACTAATTGGAGCGAGCCAGCCTTAAAGGGCCCAGATCGCATTACTGATGGTACCACATATTGTTCTAATCCGTACTGTTGTGACACAGACATGACATACAGTGACTACTAATATTAGCAGGATAGGCTCAATGTATAATGTTCCGAATATTTTGGTATATTGCTCGGCATTACTGGTTCTTTAATACATTTATTTGAGTCACTCTGTTTACGTGACCTGATGTTTACGTGATCTCAGCCTAATTGTTGCGTTGGCAGATTGTTGGGGGATGGGTAGCCCTGCATGTGCATCGCAGAGAAGTGCAAAACAGCAATCAAGGAAACAATAGCCCTAGGCTGGCAAGCCCAATCCAGGTATCTGTCCCCTCATGTCAGAAGCTGATGTTAACGGCTTGAGTAACTGACCTGCTTGATTCAAATGCTGATGACTCCCAGGCTGAGGAATTTGTAACTAAATAGTTGGATAAAAAATATTTGCATCATTGTAATTTGCTCACAACTACAGCTAACTTGCCTGTGTGGCCTGTTCCCTGTCCCTTGTTTTCTTCTGCTTATCACTTACTTTTAGTTGAATTTCCAATTGTCATGTCCATTGTTTAGTGCTCAATGCCTTTGATAAATAACATTATATATATAATATGTCTAATATATATAGTGTAATATAAGTTTAATAACTTTATAATTTAATTTAAGTTAGGACAATATCAACTATATATATCATAATTAACATCTATCAGTGACCTGTATATATATATAGGTCATGATAGATGTTAATTATGATATATTGTCTGTTATGTTTTTATGTTCCACAAATACTGTAGGTTGTCAGCTTTATTTGCCTGTGTACATTTTATATTGTCTTTCATTGCTTTGACCTCTGTGATTTTGCTAAGGTTATCCTGCTAATTCCCTTGCAAACTGTAAAATAAAAGCGTGATTATTTGTTGTTTTAGTTCGTCACGTGCTTTGGTGTATTTGCGGTGTATTACAGGTCAGTGTGCCATGCATCAGATACACTGTAATCCCGAATAAGTTGGCAAAACTCAAAAAATTTGAGGTAATCAGTTACGTCAAATTTTTTAAGTTGTGAAATTTTAATTTTAAGTAAGCAGAAAAATCTAGTTTTGAGTTTGTTGTACTCATGCAAAATAATTTGTTCTTACTTAAAATACCCAAGTTACCCTGTTTATACATTTTGAGATCAATTAACTTATTTTTTTCAATATCTCCCAACTTTAAATACTTAGTCACCCTGCTTATACATTTTGATAGCATTTAACTTAATTCTTTTAATTTCTCCCAACTTTAAATACTTAGTCACCCAGCTTATACATTTTGATTGCAATTATTTTTTTTAATTAAATTTTCCATTTTGAGTTTCATAAATGAAATTAACCAAATTCTAAATCTGTAAACACTATAAATGTATGAAAACGCATCTGTAATTTCAAGCAAACACACAATACCATTTTTAACATTTATTTTTAAACAAAAAATGCCCAACAGGTAATACCAACATGAATGTTTACAGTAAACATGCCTTCTATAAACATACAAATTTCTCAAAACCTTTAAAACAGTTTGTCAGTAACAGATTTACAATAAACACTATTTTAAAATGAATCAAGTACACTGAAAAAAATGATTCTTGACTTTAGTAATCTTAGCTCTTTAAAATGAGTAGATTTTGCCTAAAATGCCATTTTATTAAATGTATTTAATTAAACGAGTATGTGTAGCCCAATATTTGGGATTTTTATTACACTCAAAATTTTGTGTAAACGCTACTAATAAATTTGAGGCTTCTTGGGGTTACACGTCACAGAAAGTTAGGGCGAAGAAAACGTTTGGAGGACATGCTTACCAACGAATGATTTTACAGGTAAGAGCAGACTGACTGTTCATTTTGACGTGTTTAAGGTAAAGAAGGCATTTTGAGTTTAAAAATAAGCATGCATATTATATGTTAGTGTGCATCTACACTAAAAAGGTATTTTCACTGCACAGAATTTGTCTGCAGTTGGCTGACTCGGCGGGAAATATAAGGTAGCTTGAGCTACTGGCTTGTAAATTAAAATCGGTTTAACTGTAACTGTAAATTCAAAGTCGGATCAGTTTTTAGAATTGATTTAATTATTTGCTATAACTCGTGTATACCGCGCTGATAAAAATGCTGTGCCGACCAGGATTTAAGAGCAACATAAACTCGCAGCGACCTGAGTCACTAAAATTAGTAAAGACCGAATTGTTTAATATAGTCGAGTTGATATTTGAATAGTATTTAAACTGACCTTCCAGCTACTAACACGAATATCGTTAACATGTTTTAATTTTAATCATAAGCATTAGCTGTGCGTGCCAATCAATCACTGGTAACCTGCACTTACTTAATGCTTCTGCTAGTTAGCCGGCTGTATAACTTTTACTTTAATTTTAAACGTTAGACATGCAAACAACATTTGTCGAGTGAATGAAGGAAGCAGATTCCACTAAAAATGCTATGGCTACTGCTATTGAATCTGCGCAGATTTGTATTGCATTCCTTTGTATTCCCAAGTCCTTTTTTAAGGTTTTTAATTTACACCACTTCTTTTTCAGGAGATGCAGGTAAGTACGGCGAGGAAGATCCGGAGGAGTTCCAATACCAGGCAGCCATCCCGGGGGAACCACACAAGGAGCAGTGACGACGACCACAGGTATTTGCCCTTTAATGACCCTTTTTTCGGTTCTGTATTAATATGTCCTCTTTCTTTTTAACCCAATGGAGTGCACCAGGGGCCCCTTGCATGGGGGGGCATTTCTTCCCTCTTTGGAATAATTACCTTATAACTTCAGATATAAAAGTCACAGACACATGCCTGATACCTAAAATCAAAGTTGACCCATTTACAATTGATTGTAGGAAGTTCAATAACGAAATGAATAACCTGTGTATAATTTATGGACATGCGAATATAACAAAAACAGCTGGAAAAATATAAAATCTGTCTTTGTGTCTTGGATTTTTGTAAATATTTCAAAAACTACATGATGCAATAGGTCCAATTTTAAAAATCTGGTTCCCAAACTTGTCTTCTATATGTGTGCCCAATTTCATATCATTTGATGCAGCCCAACAGGTTTTACGGAGGAAAGAGCAAATGGTGCAACTGGGAGCCTTTCCTATCCAAAACCTAACCTAAACTAATCCAAAACCTATCCAAAATGGCAATAGTGTAACTAGCAGTGTTTTTTGGGGTAGCAACTTTCTTTCTAAATGCATTACCACTTATAGGTCATAAGTAACAATTTGTCACACATCATCACCACACATTTGTAGGAAAATCTATATTTTATTCACACGACTTGTGCCAAACTTATCCAAAACCTATCCAAAACCTATCCAAACTGGCCACAGTGTAACTAGCAGTGTTTTTTGGGGTAGCGTCTTTCTTTGGAAATGCATTACCACTTATGGGTCATAAGTAACATTTTGTCACACAACATCACCACACATTTGTAGGAAAATCTATATTTTATTCACACGACTTGTGCCAAACCTATCCAAAATGGCCGCAGTGTAACTAGCAGTGTTTTGGGATAGCGTCTTTCTTTCTAAATGCAATACCACTTATGGGTCATAACAAACATTTTGTTTCTAACCATAACCCTGCATGACTGTGCCCAAACAAAGCCCGACAAGTGCCCCGCATAACTGTGCCCAAACAAAGCCCGACAAGTGCCCCACATAACTGTGCCCAAACAAAGCCCGACAAGTGCCCCGCATAACTTTGCCCAAACAAAGCCGACAAGTGCCCCGCATAACTTTGCCCAAACAAGGCCGACAAGTGCCCCGCATACCTTTGCCCAAACAAAGCCGACAAGTGCCCCGCATAACTTTGCCCAAACAAAGCCGACAAGTACTGTACATAACTTTGCTCAGACAAGGCCGACAAGTGCCCCGCATTACTTTGCCCAAACAAAGCCCCGCGTAACTTTGCCCAAGTGAAAGCCAAAAGGGCTGCATTACTTTGCACACTTCAAAGCTTGACAAAGGCGATGTGGAACTTTTCCCAATGTACCACAATACAAGTGTTACCAAAGCAAATGTTAATTGTAATTTGCTGAATCACGGAATTATAAAAATCTATAGAATAAAAGAGTAAAATGTAAACTGTAAATAAATGTACTTATGTCGAGCGTTGCATCCTCTCCGCGCAAAAAAGCGTCCTCCTCCATCGAATCAATGGATAAAAGCGACACTTTCTTCCCCCGAACCACTCTTCAAAATCATCTTCTGTGCTTTCTCAACAGTGAAAGTCATCCGAGCCATTTTTCTTCAGTCAAAAAAGTTGTTGTCGGAAAATAACTGGGTAAACTCACGGAGACTACGTGCGCAATGCGTAATCGAGACACTCCCACAAATACTGCACCTGCAGAGAATAAGTTGCGCATTCATGTCCCCAGCGCGAAAAACAATGCCCAATCAGCACATCCCATACCATTTTGCAAACCTTAGACACACCTCTATTGGATGAAGCAAATGACACTGTAATTTGATGTTCATGTAAAAAGTTTATTATGGTGAAACATAACCATGGGCAAAGGTTCAGTGCGTAAAAAATAATGTGCTAGCAGGGAAGCAGAGCATATATCTGAAAAAATACTTGACAATGAAGGATTACAGTGATTGATTTATGTACATAAGAGATCACGCTTTCAAACGAGGGTAACTTTGTCATTTTATTCATTGGTTTTCTTCTTAAAAAACATTGCACGAATGTACAGAATGCCGACTGACATTTTTCCGCGATGAGTGAGCAAGCTATTTGAGAGCATTACAGTCATATTTATGGAAAAATGCGTGTTTTGCCTTAATACTGTGACGGTTTATGAAGTATTGGCCGTGAAAGAAATAGTTTGAAGTGCTTAGTTTTCATTTTATTGACACTTATATTTTACTTCCTGACACTCGACCCGTTTAAAGATGGCTACCATGGTCATTTTATTTTTACTTGTTACAAAAAAACCATGGCACAAAAATTTCTACTTTCTACAGATATTATCTGAAAGGTTTTTTGTAGTGTAACAAGCCGTTTTTGGTTGATTTGATACATTTGTTTCTTTTATTGAACGTCATTTTTTTTTGTTATTGAAAATCCGGACGTATGCGTCCGAACCACTAGGCGGCGACAGTGAAAGAGTTAAGGGCTATCAAGACCCAGGGAATAGCGTCCCTAACTGGGCTGATCCACTTACCGGCTAGGCACGCCGGTCAGTAAGGGTACGCCTCCATTGGAGGCGGCATCTCCCCGGTGAGGCTGGTCGGGCGGGCAGCGGTGGTGTCCACCCAGGTGAGTGGGGAGCTCCCTCGCCCACTGGCAGGGATGTCAGCAGGGCGAAGAGAGCAAGCCCCCACGAAGATCGTCGGGGCTTCTACCTTGCCTTCTCCCTCTCGCCTTTTCTTCTTCTTTCGCCTACTTGGACAGGTAGGCGGAGGTGGACTTGCTTCAGAACAGGCGAGCGGTTGGGGGCGCTTCTCCTTTACCTTGTCGAGGAGCTGCTGTAGGAGAGCACGTACTTCCGCCATGGAGTGCGCTTCGTTGAATTGGGTAACCCCCTGTAGTAGAGTCCAGCTCTTCTCAGCTAGGGCAAACAAGCCAGAGTCCCCGTGGATCTCCGGCAGCTTTCGCCAATACGCAACCTCCTGCAGCAGGAGGAGCCAGGAATCTTCCTCCTGCTGTGGTGCGTTGTTCGGGAGATCTGTCATTCTGTCAGGGTGCGGGGCAAGCGAGCCGGAAAGCAGGCGAAATCAGCCGGTAGGTAGGGCAAGACGGAGATTTATTCAGACGACAGCGAACATCAAACATGACACTACGATGACGGATCTGGGGAAGACAGATTGAGACTCGTACTAAATACAAAAGACTATCCAGAAATAACAGGACACAGGTGATCACAACCAGGAATTGACACGAGGTAATGAGGGGGCGTGGCACACACAAGGATCGTACGGAGCCTGACGTGACAGTGAGTGGATTACTGTAAAATTTGGACAAATCTTAAACAGTACGGTGTTGCCATTGGAGACTACAGTGTAGGAGTAAGTACACAAGGGGAGAAGCAGATAATTAGTGAAACATTTGGCCGGGCTGGAGATCTTGGGCCTCATGTATAACGACGTGCGTAGAATTCGCACTAAAACATGGCGTACGGACAAAACTAGGAATGTGCGTAAGCAAGAAAAAATCCAGATGCATAAAACTGTGCGTAAGCACAGATCTACGCACATTCCCTTTATAAATCCGAATGAGCGTGAAATTTTACGTACGTGAACGAGCCCACAGCCACCCCCCCGACCCGCCCATAATTATGTATATTTGCATATGTAAATCTATATAAACGCCTGCTTTGTTCTATGTTGTTCTTAAACAACAATGGATAAACCACGAGGGAAAAAGAAGTATTTCAGCGAGTGCGAAGTGGAGGTCATGTTAACAGAATTCGAGAAAAGAAAAGTGATATTATTTGGTGGTATAAGTGGCATCAGCAATAAACGAAAGTTTACGGAGTGGCACAGCGTGGCGGAGTTTAAAGTGTTGGTTCCGAAATTCGCACGGTGGCCGAAATTAAAAAGAAGTGGTAGGACATTAAAATTGACGGCGGGAAAAACGAGCGGCCGCTCACCTTACGAGTCTTAACAGCACAGGAGGAGGTAGCGGAATTCCCGGTCTCACACCCTTTGAGGAACTAGTTGCTGCGATGATTGGGGATGCACTTTTATCGGGTGAGGGGGACGCTGATGTCATCGCGGGTGATTTTTTCTCGTACCATACTTGTTTGAATTACTTGCATGTTTATGAATAACGCGTAGGGCGCAGATGCGGTGTTACTTTTGTTTATTCTGTTTGTTTATTCTTACAGACAACAGTACAAGAGGTGCCCCCAAGACATTAATAGCAGGGGTGTTTCTAGGATTTTCATTTAAGGGGGGCTCAGCCCCCATAGTGTCACGCCCCGCTCCGTCCGCTCCTAGTGTGTGCCACGCCCCCTCATTATCCACGTGTGCTTCCCCGATTGTGCCCAGCTGTTTCCTGTTTCGTTTGCCATGTCTTGTGTATTTAGTCTTCGTCTGAGTCTGTCTTCGCCAGACTCACCATTAATGTTGCCTATCGTGCTTCCCCGGTCCTGTTTTCCAAATAAATCCCCTTTGTTCCTGATTTCCTGGCTCCGATCGCTTGCTTACCTGCACCGCTCGCCCGCGATCGTGACACATAGATGTTTAACACATATTTGGCTTGGTCAGAATCAGTACTCAAATGAGTCTTCCTGATTCCTCATAAATAAGACAGTAGGTTCTACATTCAACCCCTTAAAACTTTATATCTACTAGGCTATTTATTCTAATTCATTAATATAGACAAACATTGTTTTAATGTAATTAAACAAAACATCTTTTTTATATCATTCTTTTTTTGTTTCTATTCATTAAAAAAGTAACTTTTTCTAAATCAAAGTGACAAAAAAACGCTACTCTAAGGCTAATAAATGTTTTTCACGATCTGGGACATTATTTAATACAATATTTATTACAAAAAAAACAGGATTTTTCTATCTCTGTAAATCACACTGCTATGCAGTTAAAACGTGTGCATTGAATACTGTCTGTCACAGTTTTTAATCATTTATGTGCATAACTCTATGGCAGTTAATGCCATGCACTGTGTAATGTTTTATATAGACAGTTAGGTTTTCCAATTAAAACAGCATCATTGTTTTATAAAGTAGAATATAGGTTAATAGGGTAAGTATTAAGGGCTTCCTTTTCGCTAGAGGAAACAGCTGGTGTGATGACGTAACACAGCGAAAATTTTGACATTTTTTGTAAACTGTATTTATGAAAAAGGACTGCACTGATGCAGATATAACAATTTATCGAAAAACACACACCTTGGCTTAATCCTCGCTCTGTGATGCCGCAGTCTGTGATGCTTCAGTTGAAGACCGCGCTGAAAGACGTTGTGGAGCCGTTTTCATATGAAATTTAAAGGGGACGTGGCCGATCACCAATTTGTGTAAAGTTTATGGAGAATTTTTAGGGGGGCTGAGTACAAATGTTAGGGGGGCTAAAGCCCCCCTAAAAATGGCCTAGCGACGCCCATGATTAATAGAGTACATTAATAGCGTGAAAGTGCTTTCCATTTACATAAGCAAATTCGTTCACTGAAGGTTATAGCATAAGAACATAAGAAATTTACAAACGAGAGGAGGCCATTCGGCCCATCAAGCTCGTTTGGGGAGAACTTAGCTAATAGCTCAGAGTTGTTAAAATCTTATCTAGCTCTGATTTAAAGGAACCCATGGTTTTAGCTTCCACTACAATAGCAGGAAGACTATTCCATACTCTGACTACACGCTGTGTAAAGAAGTGCTTCCTCAAATTTGTTTTAAAATGTTCTCCCGCTAATTTCCACTTATGGCCACGAGTTATAGTATTTAGACTAATATTGAAATAGTCATTTGGCTGAACAGCATCCAGACCCGTTAGAATCTTATAGACCTGAATCATATCCCCCCTTAGTCTCCTTTGCTCAAGGCTGAACAGATTCAGTTCCGCTAACCTCTCCTCGTAAGACATTCCTCTAAGACCAGGAATCATTCTCGTAGCTCTTCGTTGCACCTTTTCTAAGGCAGCAATGTCCTTCTTGAGGTATGGTGACCAAACCTGCACACAGTATTCTAGGTGGGGTCTTACCAAGGAATTATATAAGTGTAACATCACCTCCCTTGACTTAAACTCCACACATCTAGAGATATAACCCAACATTCTGTTCGCCTTTTTTATTGCTTCCCCACATTGGCGAGAGTGGGACATGGAAGCATCAACATACATACCGAGATCTTTCTCGTAATCAGCTACCTTTATTTCAGTGGAACCCATAAAATATCTGTACTGTATATTTCTGCTCCCTGCATGGATTACCTTACATTTATCTGTGTTAAATTTCATCTGCCAAGTATCAGCCCATTCGCTAATTAAATCCAGATCCCGTTGAAGCCTCTCTGCTGCTAGATTAGTATCTGCTACCCCGCCCACCTTAGTGTCGTCTGCAAATTTAACCAGTTTACTGTATGTATTCGTGTCAATATCATTAATGTAAATTAGGAACAATAGTGGTCCTAAAATTGAACCCTGCGGTACCCCACTATAAACGGAGGCCCACTGTGACATAGTGCCTCTAATAACTACTCGCTGCTTCCTATCAGTTAGCCAGTTTTTGATCCAAGCTGCCACAGTTCCTAAAATTCCTGCAGCTTTAAGCTTTAACAAGAGCCGTTTGTGGGGGACAACATCAAAGGCTTTCTGGAAATCTAAGTAAATCACATCATAGGCCTTTTTGTGATCAATTTCACTTGTAGCTTCCTCAAAGAACTCAAGCAGATTCGTTAAGCAGGATCTACCTCTCCTAAATCCATGTTGGCTATCCTTTACAGTAACAATGAATGACTCTGCTAATATCCCCGATGTACCTACTGCCAGCATGAGGAACTATAATACCGCTGGAGCTGCCTTCACCACCTCCCCAACAACAAAAGCACAAGCTGCTTATGACGGTATTTATAATCGCGGGGCACGCATATTAAAGCAGAGGGCTTACCGGACACAGCTCCCCAAAGGCCTGCATTACACTAGCCACTCGACCCCCAGCATACCACATCGATGGGTAAGGGATGATAACGAGTGCGCCAACTAACTCCCTGCACACTCACCCCACGGCTGCTACCTCCGCAGCCAGCAACAGGAACCGCTTCAGTACCATACCTAACCATCCACCCACTATATACAGCACTAAGCCCCGTCCCGAACACAGGGGAACCAATAGGGCGAGCAGATCAATATTCCCCACTTGGCTACACTGAGTATAAATTTTATCATTGTCGGACGATCATCTCAGTTTGACATTTTCTGCAACATGCATTAACTGCAAACTTCTTTTAGTTACCAAAATGTGCAAGGTTAAGACAGTAGTCTACCGCGTGGAGGTGTTTTATGAGCAGGGGGGCGTTACACGGTGTATCGAGTTCACCATCTCCAAGGGCAGAAATAGGTGCTTCATCAGAAATGATGCACCAAATGCCATCGTGAAAGCAGGGTCTGAGTGGAAGTTTGCTGGTGTACCAGAGTGTTTTGGATACACTAGATTTGTTTTGAAGACTGTTTAAAATATAATTTTGAGACTTTTATTTTATTATTCTGTCCTGATGGATCACGTCACACTTACCTGGCATGTAGAGCGGATTATCGGGGAGTACAGGTGGGGGGTGTGTGTGTGAATTTTGATTGTATATTTATTTGTTTGTTTTTTTTCATAAGAACATGTTTTGTTATTTTGGTAAAGTAGAAGATGTCTGTGTTCTTTTTGTCACTTAATGTTTAATGTGAGTTGTAATTATTTTTGAGGTTTTTCTAAAAATCTCTCCCCCGTCTGTTATGGAATAATCCGCGCCCTTGTTTTAGTGGAGTGGAATTCCTGTTTCGCTCTCTTTTTGAAACCATGCCATGACGGTGAGAGGTGCAGAAAGGAGGAGAAAAAAAAAAGACCTTTGTGTTAATTGTTTTTTGTGCAGAAGTATACGTGTTGACTACATCCTGGTGTTGTTTCATCATTGAAGCACAACTATATACCCAGCAAACATTTGGACGTGTAAGAACCGTTGAGAAGACGTCCCTCCGACACGTCCCGTCATGGTTGAAAAATAGTTCCAAAATGAAAGTTGAACCGACGTCTTTGACGTTACCTGGACGTGAATTGCACGTCTTTTCTGTACGTCCCTGGGCGTCTAAATGCGTCATCTTCTGTATGTCTATACTATGTGTTAATTTAATTTTACTATATAACCCTACACATAAAATAGCCACACCCCCATTCTGTAACATCGTGAAAAGGCAATCCTGTCTTGAGGTTTAGACAACTTAACGTCTTAAAGTTCTAAAATGGTCCAAAATCGGTCTAGTCATACCTGAACGTTTTAACCACGTGTACATTACAAACAATAACAATGTTTGTGGACATAAGCAAGAATTAGACAGTTCTAATTTACTACAACATATTTTGTGCATATTAAATTTTTTCCCGATGTCTTCAATTTGTTAAACAGCTACTATTCAAACATGAAAATATAAATAGCATAAAGTAGTTAATTCTGAGTATGTAGCAATTTTCTCAAAGCTTTACATTAATTTTAAATAGCCATTATTCAAAGAACATAACCAAAGTAAAGGACAAAAGTGAACACATTTATATTTATAATCTTTTATTTATTATTATTATTCCAAAATGTTTACTATCATTTTGTTGCTCCACAAGCACCTGAACTTCCAGAAGCATTATTATTGTGGCAGCACTCAATTTTTTGAACAGAGTTTTTCAGTACTTTTTAAACAACTATAAACCAAACAAGTACAAAACAAAAATACTGGATTACGGTAAAAACACATGTAAATATCTCTCAAAACCATTTATTTTTTATGACCACCACCCCCAGCTCTTCCTGGAGCGTGTTTTAGGTACTCTGCCATTGCTGTATCAATTTCGGAGTCTGTGGCAGTTGGACTCCACCTCTTTACAGCATCTGAGGGAAGAGAGTATAAATATTTTAAAGAAAGAAATAATTTGGCAAAGTTTGTGTTAAATGACATGCACTTATTTTGAAAATGCCTTTATGGTTATACCACTACATTTAAAATACAATGGAACAAGACTTTTCTGTTTCATGAAAGATGCATTAGTAACAAGTAAACAATAAGTATTATATGTTATGTTAGTCTAGAATAATCTTATGTTAATAAAAGATGTTCTGCATTTTTTTATGTGTACTAGAATACATAAAAAAACAGCATTAGTCAAACTGCCTCTTCAATATCTCTATGGTGCTCTTGAAATAAAGTAGATGTGTAACTGTGTGAACATGAACAGGACATTTCTGATAGACAGGTGGTCTTTTAAATAAATAACAGACAAGGAACATGAGGTTTTTTTTTTTTAAATGCCGTAAGGCTAAAGTCACCTTGAATTACGTAGTACAATGCTGTAGCTTTGAAAGGCTTTTTGTCATGTTGGCCACCACCCCTCATATTGAAGTTGGCCATTAAGGCATTTGACATGATTCTGTGAAAGAAATGATTCAGTATTACTTCACTTCAGAAACATTTTAACATAAGGTCAATATTACAAATTAACAGTAGTGTGCATCATGGCAATGTTAAAATACTCTCACAACCACTCTTCTATCACTCATCTATCATGTAACAAGTACTCTGAACTATGTCCTTTTCCATATCCAGAATTTTAGTGAAAAGTAATGACTGTCATTCATGGCTTACACTGCCATTATACTGTGATGTCTTGTTTTCAGTCTGGCTGAGTCAGTACTGACATCTTAAAACTTCAGCACAAAAACAGGCATCGTTTATAAGGAGATATAATAGTGTGTGACAATAAATCCTGAATTTAAGTAAAATCAAAGGCCGAGTTTATTATTGTGACAATCATATACATTCTTCCTGAAATATTATGCAGCAATACACAAAAACTACACAAGGTAAATACATACCTGTTCATGATTTTGTTAACGCAGTCCCTGACAGAAGATCCACCAACTCTGGACAGTCGCTGAACCTAAAAGTGACACCACAATCAAAGTAATGTGATATTATATTTTAAAAAGTACACAGTTCTCTGTGTGTGCGCGCGCGTATGTATGCATATACACAAACATAATACACCTATGCTTTGTTAAATTTGGAACTTACACAGATACACTTCTTTTCATCATCTTTGATGTATTCTTCAAAGGATTTCAGGTCACTCTCTGAATCCAGTCTTTTAAAAGATGATGTAGACTTGCCAGAATGGCACATATTCGCTCAATGTCATCTTTTAAACCAAACAGCATGGAAAAGACCTTCCTTTGGAATCCTGAAAGAAAAATCAGTACATTAATATATACACACACCTGGAAACAAGATTACTTAAACTCCAAAAGTGAACATGACACTTGCTGTCACATTTTGTGTTTATGCAGGTCATTAGGCTTGACTGTTTATTTAGAACCTATTTCTCAGTCTTCATTGCCTGCTGATTTAGGTGAAAATAAGGTTGCAAAAACTGAAGAGCAAGACTGAATTGACAGAGAGCAAAAACACTGGTATCAATATTGCCATTAGTTTCTCAGTTAACAACAATTATTGAACCTCTAACAAAGGATGACAAACTCTGAATGTTTAAAGACTTTGCTTTAATGTATTTTACTTGAATGGCCAGTGTTTTAATCAAATCACATGCAACATTCCTTACTTGCAGTTGACATAGGGTAAGCGCTCCGTGAGGGTCTGGTGCCACCTATTAAAAATGTAAAAAAAACAAACAAAAAAAGTGTAAAAGGTACATTAAATTTTGAATATGACAACTCTATGGCTGGAAAAGACCAGTAACATACATACCATCACTTCTGTGCTCTCTCCGCACTGCAGCTGTCAAGTAGCAACACAACATTAGGAAATGCTGTTATTCAAGTTTCAGGACCATTGTGTACATTATTGAAGGCAGTTTTAACAAGAATGTCTGCCAATGTCTGTCTGTCCAATTCTACACAGTCAATTATTGTAGCCATATAATCATCAACGTTGAGTAAATCCAAGGCAGCCAACCCTGGTCTTCGAGAGCCACTGCCCTGTTTGTTTTCCAACTATCCATGCCCTACTTATTGCTGATTAGTAATGGATCAGGTGTGTTGTCAATCAGAAGCTGGAAGGGCAGGAACAGCTAGAAAACAAGCAGGGAGGTGGCTCTCAAGGACCAGGGTTGGCTATACCTGTTCTATTCTATTTTCAATTGTGAAATAATAAGGCTGCTGTGCATTTTTACAGCATCAGTTACTGTCAAATTAGCTGGCTGTACTTTAGCTCTTGTTGAGCAATGACAGACATTGTGGCCTCTATATTGTTTACTGTATGAATTCTGATTCTGAGAAATGTATGTATTTATGCATTAAGCTGTGTTGTCATTAAGATGTAATGTGTATAAAATCAGATGCGACAGCAAAGTCCTCACATACACTGGGGGGTCCTCTGGGACTGGGATGGCAGTGAAGAATTTGGCACTGGAGGCAATACTATGTAGACATTAAAATGAAAAGTGTGAAAAATAAGAATTCGAATGCAGTTGCGTTTTTGTTTTGTTTTTTTTTTAAAAAAAAGACTGTGTGAATGACGACACAAATTGCAATACCTTGTTCGGTTCTGGTACATGGCCTGGTAAAGGGTTCCTGAATTCTCTGTCGGACAGATGGCTGTTCGTTATGTGACCCTACAAGACAAATCGCACCCTAATGTAAATTAATGAAGCACTAAAGACAAAAAAACACGTTTTAAAAATTTCACAGAGGTTAATCGTTTGAGACGTCTTCTAATGTTAATCTTACATTGTGGTTAGAGACTTTACCACAGCAAATCTGACCCAGTGCAAACAGACCAAAACTGCATACCAAAACTGTTTCTACCGCCCAGTGTTTGTTTTCTCTACAATGACAAGGGGAATGATCATCTGAAAGTTTACTTAAGGTCTGTTGTACTACTTACAATGACAAAAGTTATAATGTAAAAGTTATATACATTACCACACTGTGAAAATTAAAAACAAAAACAAAAAAACAATGACATACTTCTGGGAATAGCCATTTCATGAGATGAGGGTCTTTGCCTCTGTCTTATTTGAAGATCCAGCGGGGCTTGAGTAAATTGTCCATGGTAATATTAAAAAGAACATGTTAGTTTTAGAGAATTTCACTGTCAAATTGTACTGAATTGCTATATATGAAATAAAAAAACAAAGAGACAATGACATACTTCTGGGGGTAGCCGTTTCCTGAGATGAGGGCCTTTGCCGCTGTCTTATTTGAAGATCCAGCGGGGCTTGAGTAAATTGTCCTTCATGGTAATATTAAAAAGAACATGTTAGTTTTAGAGAATTTCACTGTCGAATTGTACTGAATTGCTATATATGAAATAAAAACACAAAAAGACAGGGACATACGTCTGGGGGTAGCCATTTCCTGAGATGAGGGCCTTTGCCTCCGTCTTTGAAAATCCAGTGAGGTTTGATTAAATTGTCCTTCATGGTAATATTAAAAACAACATGTTAGTTTTAGAGAATTTCACTGTCGAATTGTACTGAATTGCTATATATGAAATAAAAACACAAAAAGACAGGGACATACGTCTGGGGGTAGCCGTTTCCTGAGATGAGGGCCTTTGCCTCCGTCTTTGAAAATCCAGTGAGGTTTGATTAAATTGTCCTTCATGGTAATATTAAAAACAACATGTTAGTTTTAGAGAATTTCACTGTCGAATTGTACTGAATTGCTATATATGAAATAAAAACACAAAAAGACAGGGACATACGTCTGGGGGTAGCCGTTTCCTGAGATGAGGGCCTTTGCCTCCGTCTTTGAAAATCCAGTGAGGTTTGATTAAATTGTCCTTCATGGTAATATTAAAAACAACATGTTAGTTTTAGAGAATTTCACTGTCGAATTGTACTGAATTGCTATATATGAAATAAAAACACAAAAAGACAGGGACATACGTCTGGGGGTAGCCGTTTCCTGAGATGTGGGCCTTTGCCTCTGTCTTTGAAAATCCAGTGAGGTTTGAGTAAATTGTCCTTCATGGTAATATTAAATATGATGTGTTAGTTTTGGAGCATTTCACTGTCCAATTTTACTATTAAATGTTCTAACAATAACATGCATTTGTCCTATGAATCCACATAATGGAGGGAGGACCCTATTATCCAAAATTAAAGCTCACAAACAATATCTAACATCTAAACCTTGCATTCCTGCTGAATGAAATGATAAAATGACTTGTGCTATGGAAGGGGACATTAATTCCATAACCCAGTAGTGATGATATGAAAATCAATTGAGAACTGTAAAAAATTCACAGTAATTTTTGGTGGCATACCTGTTCTTTCCTCCTGGAAGTGTGACAGCCCAGCTGTTGATTAAAACATTCAAGAAGTGATGCTATTTGACCGTTATAGTGATTTGCAATTCGGAAATGACTTTAGATATCACATACTTGCTACTGGTGAAGGTGTGAATGTTGATAGGTTTCTACGTGCAGGTGTGATTTGAACATCCACTGAGAACATACAGAGAAACATAGATTAAGGTTCAATAACTATTAAAAGTAAACAGCGATTTTTTTTAAAGCATGATTTCTTATTTTAATATTACACAAAGCAGTCAAAAACTTACAACTTAACGTAGTGTTCAACAAGTCAGGGGTCGGGCACGTTGCATCTAAATGTGTTGGGCACAAAATTTTAGCTGTATCACAAACAAGGACATATGACCTGTATCACAAACAAGGACATATGCCTAGAATATTAAATTTATAGAAATGTTTAACCCATTTCTACACAGTTTACTGTACCTCCATGTTTTGTTTTACTGTTTGAAGAACGTGCAGAGCCTCCATATGGTTTGTGTTGACCCTCTACAGTAAATAAAATGAATTGGTAATTCTTCATATTAACCCCCCTGAATAAGAATATTTACAAACTGAGCCATTACCTGACTGGGGTTTTGGATGGTTAAATTTTGGAGGAGGATCTGGGTAGGACACAGCCCTTTTAACAGCTTGTTTACTTTTATTTCGATCAGGTTCTGCTTTTCCTTTTTACAAAAAACAAAGTAAGTTAATCCAACAATGTTATGCTAAGTTTCTAATACTGAACAGTATTTGAAAAGTAACATTAACTTTTACGATTTTTTTCCCCCACTGCGGAGCTCTTAAATAATTCACATTAATTTCTCATACCACCTACTGTAACATACACTCACCTAAAGGATTATTAGGAACACCATACTAATACAGTGTTTGACCCCCTTTCGCCTTCAGAACTGCCTTAATTCTACATGGCATTGATTCAACAAGGTGCTGAAAGCATTCTTTAGAAATGTTGGCCCATATTGATAGGATAGCATCTTGCAGTTGATGGAGATTTGTGGGATGCACATCCAGGGCACGAAGCTCCCGTTCCACCACATCCCAAAGATGCTCTATTGGGTTGAGATCTGGTGACTGTGGGGGCCTTTGTAGTACAGTGAACTCATTGTCATGTTCAAGAAACCAATTTGAAATGATTCGAGCTTTGTGACATGGTGCATTATCCTGCTGGAAGTACCCATCAGAGTATGGGTACATGGGGGTCATAAAGGGATGGACATGGTCAGAAACAATGCTCAGGTAGGCCGTGGCATTTAAACGATGCCCAATTGGCACTAAGGGGCCTAAAGTGTGCCAAGAAAACATCCCCCACACCATTACACCACCACCACCAGCCTGCACAGTGGTAACAAGGCATGATGGATCCATGTTCTCATTCTGTTTACGCCAAATTCTGACTCTACCATTTGAATGTCTCAACAGAAATCGAGACTCATCAGACCAGGCAACATTTTTCCATTCTTCAACTGTCCAATTTTGGTGAGCTCGTGCAAATTGTAGCCTCTTTTTCCTATTTGTAGTGGAGATGAGTGGTACCCGGTGGGGTCTTCTGCTGTTGTAGCCCATCCGCCTCAAGGTTGTGCGTGTTGTGGCTTCACAAATGCTTTGCTGCATACCTCGGTTGTAACGAGTGGTTATTTCAGTCAAAGTTGCTCTTCTATCAGCTTGTATCAGTCGGCCCATTCTCCTCTGACCTCTAGCATCAACAAGGCATTTTCGCCCATAGGAGTGCCGCATACTGGATGTTTTTCCCTTTGCACACCATTCTTTGAAAACCCTAGAAATGGTTGTGCGTGAAAATCCCAGTAACTGAGCAGATTGTGAAATACTCAGACTGGCCCGTCTGGCACCAACAACCATGCCACGCTCAAAATTGCTTAAATCACCTTTCTTTCCCATTCTGACATTCAGTTTGGAGTTCAGGAGATTGTCTTGACCAGGACCACACCCCTAAATGCAGGGATCGAATTTATCAATGGCAAAAGCCGCCGTGCCTTAGCAATTTGCCGTGCTGCCCTGAATATTTACAAGTTCTTGCCGGCAGATACTTGCAGTGCCCTCTTCCTCAGTTGCCTTTGTGCCCTATTGTGTATGTTTAGATCATAATAAAGTCAAAAAACTTATGAAATCAAGAACAAGTTCTTCCGTTTTTTACTTCTCTGTCGCCATGTCCATGATATCTGGGTTGATAAGCGCATCCCATAATTTTACGTTAGCCACGCCTCCATGGTTAAATTATTCAGAGCCGATGCTTACCACCCTCCGAAACTAATAGCAACATGTTCATAGAATAGGGAGGGTGAGAAGGTTTAGAAGTTCTTTTGAAAGTGAGGCTGTATTGGTGGTATTTTTGGCACGTGAACAATCATCGATTTACATCGACAAATACATGTTAAGGACCTGTTATAAGGCCACAAAGTTCCAATTAAAATGCCTACCAAAGATTGGGTGAAAAAAAGAAAGCAGGCTGAAATGACGGCCGCTGCTTCTAAGACCCTGAAAATAACCAAATTTTTTAGGTAATTTCGCTGGTTATGCATCTTTCCCAATCATACCGCATCTATTGTTATGGAAATTATCTGTCATTACTTGACGTTGTAATAATTTATAATAGACTGTAATAATTCATAGAAGATTGAAATAATTGATACCAGATGTGCATTGAATTGAAGTGAAAACGGAGAAGGAGTTAGAGCATAAACTGTACTGTCCTGCAGCTGCTGTCACGGGACAGTTCGTAGTGGCTCGCGGAAGTGTTGCGGGACAGTTCGTAGTTGCTCGCGGAAGTGTTGCGGGACAGTTCGTAGTGGCTCGCGGCACTGGGCGGGACAGTTAGCGAGTGGCTCGCGACAGTGTTTGAGTAGCTCGGGACAGTTGGCGAGTGTTAGTTAGTTGGCTTGAATATGGTCAGTCATGCATTATTTTGAAGTTCTGTTAGTCATGTTAGTGTCAATGTCTCAGTAAAAATAATGTTCATTAAATTAAAGTTTTTATCACTGACAATAGCTGGTTCTGTTTTTTTTCATAAAACATTTCGTCATTACTGGGTAGGTGAATGAAGGCAACAGCATCTTTTTTTCAATAGCTAGTCTAACACTATTTCACAGGGTGCTAATGCATTTATTGCCCTTGAAAATGTCAGAATGCTAAATATTTCATGCGTCCGGCTATATACCTTTTTGCCTCAGTGCCCTGGCCAGTAATTCTTGATTGCCTTGGAGCCCTCCGAACCTACAGGAAAAAGCCTTAGTGCCCTCCTATAATTGAGGGGATAAAAGGCAAACATTGCTGTGCCCCCCGAACAAAGTAATTCTGCCCCTGTAAATGCATTGAAGCAACTGCCATGTGATTGGTTGATTAGATAATTGCATTAATGAGAAATTGAACAGGTGTTCCTAATAATCCTTTAGGTATGAAAAATGACAGATATATAAAATCATAAGTCACAATTAAAACATAAGTAATGTGTTTTGTCTTTTAAGAGGTTGGGAGAAATTATATCAGTGTAACTTTTTGTGTTTTTAGTATATGGGAGGGGCCTCATGCCTGGGGGGAGGCCCCTGGGCCCAGGGGGGGGGGGGGGTGGCCCCGCCCTTAGCTCCACCTGCCCCGCCCTTAGCTCCGCTCCTGCTCTTAGGTCAGGCTGAAACAGAGTAGACAGACACTTTACCACACAACACAAATAGAATTAACACAGACATCCACCAAGAGAAGATCATGTATTTAAATATAATGTTAATGTAACAAGAGTTATGGGGAATATGGTTTTATTATGTATGTTGTGCATGTTTCATTTTGATGACATAATGCTGTACAGATCAGAAATGGATTTTTGTTTAAATGTTCTTGTGCTTTCTTTGTGGTCCATATTCCTCCGTCTCTCTCCTCATTGGATGAACTGTGAAGCCCAACCTGTGATAAGAGAAAACGCGAACCAGCACTGTGCCTGCTAAATAATTCCGAAGTGTGAACAGCTGTATGCAATTGAAAGATGATGTGTATATCGAAAAATTGTAAAACATATGTCACAATATTCCACAGCGTTAGGTAATTATACTAATAATGAATGGTTAAATATTGGATAAATATTACAGTAGGACCCCTGTATCCATGGTTTCAGTAACTGCAGTTTTTGTGATCTGTGGTTCACTGTCCAAAAAATGTTTCTAAAAATGAATTCGAAAATTGTTTCATAACCGTGTCAAGTGAATACTAGCTGTAAACCAGTCAGTGTGCAGTAGGCTTTTAGTAATGTACAGGTGTATGATTTTCATTGTAAAATATGTAACAGTGGCTTAAGATATTTCATTGTTCCTTCGTCCTTTAAGGCATATAACAACCATCATTTTCATTGCTCCATCATTCCTTGATAAACGATATATTTTCAATGCTATATTGTCTTTTGAGAATTAGGCTAAAACGTCAGAATCCCTTTCATTCAAGAGAGTACAGTACTGTATGGTACTGTAAAATAATGTTCAATGTATTTTATTATCACCGTATTTAATGTATGTACAAGAAAATAACATTATATATGGGGTTTGTACACGGTTCACTGTTATCCACAGCTTCAGCTATCTGTGGTAGGTCTTGGAACATTTCACCCATGGATATGGGGGGCTACTGTAATTATTATCATCATTATCATAAAGCTCGAGGAGTTTTTGTGGAATCCTGCTGTTACTGTAGATGGCCTGCTCGTGTGCTTCACTTCATGCATGCACAGATCCATTTCCTCCGCAGAGAAGCATTCCTTTGTACTACCTGGCAAATCCACCATTATAATAGCAATCTGCCAAGGTGCAAACGCAGCTGATTTTTAAAGTGAATGGGAGATGATACTCTGGTATATAAGATGTCACGCCTCAAACCCATGACTAATTACAAGACTCAGCGCAACCCATTTGGACCATGCGCCTGGCGCTGTGACTATTTTTCTATTTTTCTTCCATTAAACTAGCAATAGTGGATTGGCCTCCCCCTGAAGAGAACTTGCAGCATGCAGTTCAGATCATGCGATTTAGATTGTTAAAATGGGGCCCACTGTATTTTATTTGCTTCTTTAGAATTTACAACACTTATAATGTTTACTTATCTAGAATTTGAAAAAAAATTTATGTTGCATTTTATACTTATTGGGTGTGGCTCATGTTTTGGTGTGTACTAGTGGGACTATAAAACTTACATAGAGGCAGCACATTTTATTTGAAATCTATATGACTTTTTAAATTGAAATATTTCCATATTTAATAAGGTGAGCAGGTAGTTATTAGAATATTGACTATAAATTAATTGTGCTGTGTTTAATGACTTTCCAGAATCAACTGTGGACATGAAGTACTTATTCTAAATTGAGTGTGTTATTCACTTTTTTGACTTCCACAACTGTTCAAAAGACACGATATCCCAGAGCAGATTGGCTAATTACAATTGCAGGTTTTCTGCCCTGTGGTCCCATTAGACATTACACCACTAGAAAGAAGTAACTGTCAGAAGTTGGTACAGCTGACTGGATGGACAGATCTAGCAAGAGGCCTACAAAAGACAGACTCAGACAGTAACCGATTACTGTTGCTCTGGTACATTGAGTCAATATGTACTTGATTCTAAGAATGATCCATTCAGTTTTGATTGTGATGCTTCAGGAAAGTTGATGAGAAGTTTTGTATTTTGTGTTTGTCTTTTAATGTTTTCAGTTTTTAGAATGTGAAACTGAACTGGGATGTCAGTCCATCACAGAAGATACACATTCACACCTGCTTCTGCTGACAATCACACACAATGGGCGATTCAGAAATGCAGATTAGCCTAACTGTATGTGTGGATTATAGGAGGAAACCAGAGTTGAGAGGAGACCTGAACATGGGGAGAAGACATCAACACCTTCTCAAGCAAATCTTTGAAAAATCTTAGGCATTTCTAATACATTGTTAATCCATACAGTAATTAACAATGTAAAAGCCATGCTGAATATTAAGGAAAAACAAAGAATAAAGGTTAAATTACACAAAAATGAATGCAAGTTAATAAAGACATTAAGACAGTAATCCAAAACAACAAACATTTCATGCCATGGATAATGGGTATTAAGTAATGATTGATTTTTCTTAAAAATTATTTGTATAATTATCAGACGTTTTGTGGCTAGTTTCAAGGCCTTCACGCTCACAAATCCAGCTTTTTTGCATAGAACAAGGCACATCATTCCAGGATGCCATTGTGTTTGATACGTTGATGATCTCAACACAGTCCTCATCTCCCTCTGCGTTATTGGGTTCCCCACCATTCCAGAAGCTGTAAAACAAGATATAGTTCAGCAGAATGTGTTATTTTTAACTTCTTTATCTATTATCTGTAAGGACTTGTTCCCGTCGTGTGCCGGTGTGACCGGTAGGTGTCTCTTGTCACCACATCCCTCACTAATGTATTGATTACTGTCATTCATTTAGAACTCATTTGTTGTGTATATGTGTCCACTTTCACCTCACTCCCCAGCTTGGTCATTAAAGTCACTGTCAGTTTTACATGTGCCTTGTGTTCATGGTTTTTCTGGCCTCCATGATGATGCCTTGTGGTCCATTTGTTTCTGATCCTGTGTGTTTAAGTGCCAATTGAAACCCCTTTTGTTCAGCTTACAGCTGTGCCTGGGCTGTGTTTCCCCTCCAATGTAACGTTACTCCAATGAAATCATTAAATCTTTAGGAAAAATATTAAATGGTAACACTTCTTGCGTGAAGAACAAATGAATAAATGAGCATTCATATTCACATATATCTGTACTGTTTAAATCCAGTTTGTCACAATGCATAAGCGCCCGGAGCGCAGACAAATGGGCAGGAAGCCAGGGATCGGGAACACAGGGTTTAATTGCAAAAAAGCAGGCAACACTACAATGACCGGACTGGGCATACTAACACAGATGTGGACTAAATACACAAGACAAGTCAAAATCAAATAGGAAACAGGTGATAACAATTAGGAAATAACACGAGGTAACGAGGTGGGAGTGGCACACACGAGGATCGTACGGAGCTGGTGTTATGTTCAAATGACCTACTGTGTTCTGTAGGTACTATATTATGCGTAGTAACATGGCACTATGTTTTCCTATCAAGCTGCGGATTGATACCGTTCTCAGTGATGTATGGAGTGTACCAGTTCAAGTGATGCTACAGTAAAAGAAAGAGTTTTGTGAACCGCCTATCCGTATGATTATTACGTTGTTGTTAAGAGTAGAAAAACACAACAGCTGGGCATGACACAGTTTGTCATATTATTTAATATAAAACCTAATCTGTGTTATGTAATGCTTAAATTTAAAAAATGGTGTTGCAAAAGCTTATATAACATTGTTGCAAACACACCGAACGGGAAACACCATCGCTGAATGCAGTTACCCCCTTATCCCCCTTACCCTCCCCGCTACACACATTACACTGTGTGTGTGTGTGTGTGAGTGCGTGTGTGTGAGAGTGCGTGCGTATGTTTGTGTGGGCGTGTTGTGTCCCTGAGTGATCGGCGGGGAGGGTAACGGGGAATTAGGGGGTAACTGCATTCAGCGATGGTGTTTCTCGTTTGGTGTGTTTGCAGCATTATATACTGTAGTGTGTGGTGATTACATGGTCTGCAGTGCCTCTTTAGAGGGTCGTTGGTGTGCTGTGGTTGGTTGCGAGCTTAACTTAATGTGTGATGTAATGAAGCCCATTGCATGATATTGCGTGTTGCCTCTGCCCTCGCGATCACTTTCACTTTTTAATGTAGGAAAGATGTTTAATTAATTAAGATTGTTGATCCTCCTATATAAATCTGGGGTTGTAATCATTTGCCGGTGTTCTGACAGAACATCCTACCCATCGAGACGTGCTATCGAGCCTTTCTGCGCATGTGCAGTTCTACCGTTTTGGGATTAGGGTTAGGTTTTAGGTTTAAGGTAAGGGTTTTAGGGGTTTTTGGGGGGTTAGGGTTAGGGTTAGGGCTATCGATTAGCATTACGGTAAGATGTTTTGATAAAGTACGTAGGATGTTTTGTCAGAAAACCGCCCAGACAGCAAAAGGTAACTGTGGCAGATCTGGGCCAGACATTGGATAGAATTTGGTGCAGATCCGCAAAACAGGTTTGCGCCGGGGTCTTTCTTTCCAACGGCCCAATACCGGCACGGATTTGGATTGGGGATCAGGAACAGACCTTGGCCAGTACTGGCCCGATACAGTTATTAATGCTATGATATTTGGTGTGGATCTGGCTCAGATCCGTGACTCAAACTTTACATCTGGGGCTCATTTGGCCCTGGTCTGTGATTGGTGATTAATTTTTTCAGCTACACCTGGGCCAGACATGGCCCAAATAAATCCCCACGCATTTCTCATCTTCAAAACAGTTTATTTTTATTTATTTTACATTTCTGAATCTCAATCTCATCCAGAGAACACATAACATTTTTTGTCATTACAAAAACTCCAGTCATATGAAAAATGTAAAAAAATATATTAAAAAACATTGTGACAAGCTTGCGTGGAATAAATTGTTCAATTCAATATCAATTGTATTTATAAAAAAAATAATGCATCATGCAATAATAAAAAAAAAATAATAACGAATTTACGTGTGTGCGGAGACCAAGTGTCAAATAGCAAGACATTGAAAATAACAGTCAACTTACATGATAGTTTGGATGGTTAAAGGAAAACAGGTGATCAGCAAAAGTTGGAGCCAGTGGAACCGGGTAGAGGTCTGAACATAAAAAAAGTACATTTATTTTACTAATCTCTGAATATACATTGATCTGTGTTTGTGTGCAACCCAGTCTCACGGCATTTCGTGATATAGTCACGAAATTTAATCTATTGATTCGTGTTCATGGACACGAATTTCCCTTTTTTTTCGTGTCACTCTGCACGAATTTCGAGCCAATGTATTTCAATAGGAAATATCTTTCGTGCCTCCAGCACGTTTTTCTTTCTGACGCTGGGGTCCACAGACGCTGTATTGTCCGTCCATCCCCCCCTTTTTTATTTATTTGTTTTAAGCGCTACTTTACTCAACATTTATGTAGGAGATTATATCCTTGTTTTTATTGCATTTTATTCTGTAGGCTACTTACTATTGTAAACGATCGTCAGTGCTTCCAGTTAAAAATATAGTAAATATATTCTCCCGGTAAAATAACGAGACTGCACAGCTGTGCTACGGCCATCGCATCTAAATGTCGTTTTTACTGAGAAATACAGCTTTTCCATTGGTTTGGTGTGTCAAATCTAGCAGTAAATACTAGCCTACAGTACACATGAGCCTTATCGACCGTTTACTGGGTTAATTATGCCAGCTAAAACTGATATCATCCCGATATCCTCGTTTTTTCTATAATGGAAAAATAGTTTCTGATCATTTTAGAAGAAGAAATAGTGAAGTTTTGATCACTGTTGAGCCAATTTTGGATCATTTTGGCACCTAAAATGACCAGCTTCTAGCCATTCAGGAAGTGGCTTTTCTATGAAAACGCGATGAAACTGTCCTATCCAGAACTGTGTAATCAGGAAGTAAGCTGTGTTATGGTAGCGCTTAGCATACAGTATATTCTGCTTGTAATGATATAAACGGGCATTACGCACGGTAAGGAGCTGCTTTTTGCTTTCGGACTGAATGCTTAGGTGTTCGCGACAAGCCGCGACCGTAATGCCGTAATCTATTTCGGTAATGCTGCAATAAAACGCACGTGGCTGTGTTTACTGCCGCTTTACAGATTACGTCATCTAGAGCGATCACCGAGGGGCGAGGACAATTCCGAGTTGAGTGACATCACGTCCGACAAGCTCCCGTTCGAGCTACCCACATCTCGGAATAAACATGGCTGTCTCCATGAACACGTTGCTGCGTGTTGTTGCTTTATATTTTAGCAGATTTGGAGTTTTCCAAATGGAGAAAATTGAGATTTTTCCGAGAGACAAACAAGAAACACGAACTAGTCAAACCACAGTAAAAGCTTTATAAAATATTTTAGTACATTCATAGCGATATTCTTTTTTCGAACAGCAAAGAAACTACAAACAAACCAAGTCGCCATGTTGAAATTACGTCACAGGGGCAACTCGGACAACAAAATCTTGTCCGACTTCAACGTCATAAAAGAGGCGTGTTTCCGACGGGAAGTGACGTTTTTCGTGACGTTTTCATCCGAGTTCCGAGTTGAAGAGAAATAATCGAACGCACCATATTTCGAGGATCTAAACCCTTGGTAGTGCTGTCAGGAAGAGCTGATGTAACGCAAATGCAAACAGAAACACAAACTTTTGCGAATAAACTCTGAATAAAGTAAAGAAATAGGCTTTATTATGGATGTAATGCAGATGATGTCATTGTTTGTGGGCTTTAAAAGTTAAAGGGAACATTTTACTAACATTTTACTAACCCTAGTAAAATCATTCAGCATGTGATCGAGCGCGGGAGCCCCGGGTGAGAGTCGCGATACGTCAGATACACAGCGCGTGCATTATAGGCTGTAAAACAGGACTTTTAGTGAGTGCGTTTTTGCACAATTTCATATTTTTAGCTGTTTTTGCGCATTGAATTTCTCGCAAATACTTCCACACACATCAATATAATTATACCTGCCGTTTAGTTCACGGTCTTATGATTCTGATGATATCTGTATGATGTCTATACATCAAAGGGATCCCAAGTTATTAAAGTTAGATTAAAGTGGACGCAATTTGCACCCATTGATGGCAAAAGGTTAATATATGTATAAAATTAATATATTTTAAAAAAACTGAAGAAAAGAAAAGAAAAGGTTTTGGATAGTGGACGCCAGCAATACCCATGAACCTCAGGCTCTGTTGCTATGGAGACGGAGCCAGCCTGCTTTGCGATTGGGTGAATTCTTGTCATTGCGCTCAAACCACCGTTCAGGTAAGGTACCACGCTAAAAAATAATGACCACGTTTTGTTTAAATGTTATAATTGATCCCTTTCTTTGCACTTAGACTCACGTGGTTTTCATATTAGGACAACGATAAAAAGCCCAACCAATGGTTTCCTCATTATCAGCGGGGGAAAAAAAACATACACTTGTAAAATTAGCTCCATTTGCTAAACGGCCTAGCAAACTTTAGTGTAAGCTAACTCTCGGTTATATTAGCTGAAGGGTAACCTAGCGTGGAAGCCGTGGAGCACTGCATTATTGTGTGGGTCAAGGGTGATTTTATCTCAATCATCATGACCTTATGTTTCAGTCGTAGCCAAAATGACAAAATGTGAACATTATGGAACGCTAAACACGCAGAAGCAGTGCGCTCTGGCGCAGAAAGTACTAAAAAAAATAACGAGTGATAACGAGTCACGTGCCAGGAAATCCCTAATATTGATAAAGGTATCCAGCTATTGCTGTAGCTCTGCTGAATAAAAACAGAAACTTTGTGACTGATGAAAGGAAGAAAGACAAATATATGAAATATATGGTATGTGTTATATAAATAATGCAGTGTTTTTGACATAGCATTTATTACAGTATGAAAACTATGAAATATAAATTCTGCCTTATCCTGTGATAAAAATGGGAAAAAATACAGGAGAAAACTATAAAATATAGAATACAAATTATTTGTTATTTAGCCAATTAAAACTAAGATTGGGGGGAAAAAAAGCATTATGATATTATTACATTTGACATCTATGTCCCCTAACTTCTGATTCTGAACTGACATGAAATAACTTGGCCTAACATTACTACACATAACATTGCCTTTAAATCTGGGATGAGGAAGCCCCAGACACACATTAGCATACAGAAAATAACAAAAACATGATTTTTAAAAATTCATTTACCTTAAGTATTTATAAGAAATTCAGTCACTATAGGGGTACACTTTTTAAACCTTATTTTAACATAACTACTGAACACTACATAATTAACATTTTCTGTTCTCCTTCCAGATCCTGTCAAATTAGTCACCTGTCCAAATCTTGTCCGAACCTGTCCGAATCTAACAGAACCCAAAGGCACTTTTAAGAGCCAAACTCTATCTGTCTATCTATCTATCTATCTATCTGTAATCTATACATCAATCTCTATCTGTCTATCTCTTGCAACCTTTGTACTCATCTGTCTCACTAACCATATTTCTATCCATCTTTCACTCTTTATTATAACTTTACTCTCCATCTACTTGTCTGTCATATCCATCTTTGTCAGTCTGTCTGTCCTTAATCTGTCTGTATCTTTTTGTGTTGTAATGGCGACCAAACATAAACTTGACTCACAGGATACCCACTACCAAGAGGGGAGACGCATGGCTCTTGAACTGAAATTAGACCATGCTCTAGCTGAAGCCATGGTAAGATTTTTTTATATACCTAAATCATTTTATACTTGAGCATGCGAATGGAGGATAACGTAAAGTATTGAATGTAGAAGAAGGACGAGTGCAGGATATGCCATGTAAGTGTATTGCATGGTAAATTTAAGTAATTGACACCCTATAATGCTCATTGGCGAATGTAAATGAGAGAATTTTTTATTAAAGAATGGAGCTCCATCCCTCCGAGTTACAGAGCCTTGGATAATCTATGGCAAGGCTCATTTTAACACGTTCAAAACCTTACTAACACACTATGTTGTGTTTTCATTTCACTAATTACCTGTCTTTTGGATCCAGTACCTTTAACAACATCAGTTTTACAAGAGATTTTTACTCCAACACACAGACATCATCTGTGGAGAGGAAACATGCATGCTCTGAAGGAGACCCTCCACAGACCTCCGGAAGGGACCTTTTAGGGCGCGGCAAGCCAAGGGGGAGGCAAGGAGGGCGACGGCAAGCTTCAGCTCCAGGTTATGTCTGAATTATGTAAATGGTGAACCAAATCAAATTAGAACACTGTAATTAATTGTTTAGAGTTTAAAATGTTCCATTATCTAAAAGACATTAAAACGTACATAAACCATTTGGTAGCACTATAGTGGTTATGCACAACAGACTTCCATATTCTGCTAAACAGTTTTCGTTGCTTCTGGTTCACGTTTTGCATATGTCTCGTTAAATATGAAGCTATTTTACTCAAGTTGCCTTCAAAGTAGACACTAAAGATGATCTTAACCAATGTCCATTTAACTAACATTTATATATAAAAATCGAAAAAAATGTCAACAATAAAAACAGCCAACTCGTTTAACTGATTACCTTAAAAGTCCATCGATATCTCCATAATACAGTACAGCTACTGTATTAACACGTTCTCCGACAAGCGGAAGCAATGATACCTGTTTTGAAGTTTGGTCAGGTGACATTCGGCATATATCCTGTTGTAGAAGACATTACCAAGTACTTAACAGAAATATGTCTGATTTTACAAAATTTTCAGCTTTGGGTTGAAAAAACAAAACATGAATACAATGATAGTATAACATTATTCTTCTGTGTACTGTTTTACAGTCACACACCCTCCTCTTGAGTACTCCTCATCATCCAGTGTGGACGTCCCTGTACCCTCAGCAAAAGTAAATCCTCAAGAGGAATTTGGTAAATCACATCCATTTAGAAACCATGTATAATTAAAGACAAACTGCTTAGACAAAACTGACAGTGCAGTAAATGGATTAAGAACACAATTTATTAAGTATTTAGGCTAGTTTGGAACTGAATCATGGAATCATGTGTTTATGCGAAATATTTATTAGTTGGCTTTTAATTGGTCCTCATCTAAATTGACCCTTATGACTTAATTTTATATTTTCCTTACAGAAAAAAATATGGAGAGGCTCTCTGATATTTTGGCATCTTATCCTTCTGCTGAGCCTCAAAGAAGCTCTGCATCATCATGGTCTTTTCGGCAGCAGAAAGCCTCAGATCGCTGGAAAGAAGCAAGACCGTACCACCTAAAATGCCTTATTGCAAAAGAGGCTGTTGGTCATCCATTGTGTTGGCTTTGCCATGAGCCTGCTGTTATTAGGTTGGTTTTCATGAATATTAAACTTTGATTACCCAGCTTAGGCTTGCTGAGAAATAAAGTGCTATATAGGCTAGGATGCATGTAATAATAATAATAATAATAAATTTTATTTCTAATGCACTTTTCATTAAAACAAATCTCAAAGTGCCACAAAAGTAAAATCAGCACATAAAAACACATAAAATCATGTGTTTTAGGGTGGTATAAGACTTGGTCACCCCACATTTATGGGAACCACATTTATGAGAAAAGTAAATCTAGGACCTTCTTGCTGTAAGGTGCCAGTGCTAAACACAGTACAGTTAAACCTAGTGTATAACTAAATTTGGAATAGCTTAAATTGAGTGTGTTATACTTTGTGAGTTATTCACCTGAAATAATATATTAGAATTCTTTATTTTTTTTTCTCCCTAGGTGCACAGAGTGTCTTCCCGAGGAGTGGTTCTGTGGGGAGTGTGATGTATTACGTCACAAAAAACAGCCACTCCACAACAGGGAATGTGTCATTCATGGATTTTTTGAAGCCATTCCACCAACCATGTATGCCATTAAAGGGAAAGATGGATATCGCATCCACGAGCAAGGTATAGTGTGTTCTCACGAAAGCCATCATTTTGCTGTTCATGTGTGTCTGCAGCCAGTTACAAATAATCTAAATTAGTGAGTTTTTTGTTTTCCAGCTTGCATTTTGCCGACTGTGAAGGTGCCAGATTGCTCCTGTGAAAGCACCAACTTCACCATTTTACCAGGCAAACCAGTAATTTTAATTACCATCAATGGTAAAAACAATTCACTATTTAGATTTCTATTGTAGATTTGATGTTTTTAATGTGCTGTGGCATTGTGCTTACAATTGCAGTCATGTCAAAACCTATGGTACTGTATAGTACACGGTATTGTCATTAGCCAAAACAAAGACAGTTAGTCCAGTTATCACAGCTGTTAGAATTTAGTGAATTTGACAAATGTAAACGATGTGTGATACCAAAGCCACTGGAAGGCAAGCCTGCAACCTTTAGCCAAAAAAGCTGCGGTGTAGAAAAGGAGACCAGATGTCAAAGGAGGAGAGGCTTCACTGTGATGAATAAACAGCTTTTTTGAGGAAATAGCTCATCATTTATTGAATCGACAGCCTATCTGCTAATCTTCAACATGTTTTACACTAAACAGTAGTTTTGAATTGAACTATTTTTAGAGTTTCAACCGAAAAAAAAATGTTTTATAAGTTTTATACGTAACTGTTGTAAAATTAATTTTTAAATGTACTTTTTTGTTTCAAGGACGTTTTGACTTGCATCAGCCACTATATGTATGTCAAACGTGCCAGCATCAGTGGACCCCTGAACTGAAGGACCTCCTTAGGAGTGGATATTGGCCAGCCTCTGTGACTAATTCCACACTTTATACACTGGACCTCCTGAGTTCTTTTCAGGAACTCAAGGTAATCTCTCCGGGATTCTCCAGACAAGCCTTCGCAAAGCTGCTGGAGCATCGCACTAAGATTGGCGGAAGAGTAAGTGTAATTACTCATATTATAAAATTTCTTAAGCAGACCAGTGTTGGGCTAGTTACTCAAAGAATGTAATGTATTACTCATTACTAGTTACTCCTTTCAAAAGTAATATTGTTACTTTACTTATTACTTTCTGGCAACAGTAATACGTTTACTAGTTACATTACTTTTTTTCTTCACGTCCCACAGCAGTTGTAACTGTGTATTTTCCACATAAAATTCTTCTAGAACAACATATTTCTGCCTCATCATTTGGCCAAAATCCACATTGGATTGCAGTTTTTACAGACACTTAATAGTGATTGGTAGTGACATTCAAGTAGAAGTGTTGTATTACTCTCATTTTTAATTATAGTAATATAATGTACCACATGCTGATCAGAGGGATGTAGGTGGGATATAATGCCAGAGAAAAGTAAAGTCACAACTTCCACAACAGTGCTCAGGTCATCTTTTTTTCCTGACAAAATCAATATAGCACAATATTTCTATCTACTGATTATAAGCTTTCCATATTTCAAGCTTGCCTGCTGCACTGGGGACATCACATGCATGTGTGAGTTGTGAAAATTATGAAAATAAATCTAGGAATTATTTGTTTGTTGGACTTTAAATCAGCAGTGTTGAGGCATCAAAAGTAACTAAGTAACTAACCATTTTTTTATGGATGATAACTGTAATGTTTCTAAAATCATTATTAATTAATCATCATTAGTAATTAGTTACACTACTAGTTACTGAAAAGGTAATATTATTACAGTAACTAAGTTATTAGTAACTAGTTACTGGCCAACACTGAAGCAGACATCATGACATATACTATTTCATTCTGTATATCTTCCAGACTGGACAAATCAATGGTGATGCACTACAGCGCAGCTTCTTGGAGTTTTCATATGCTTCATTTGAGGAAGACCAGCTCTGCTGTGGTGCTCCTTTCACCTGCCCAGCCTGCACGCCAGAAATGTTGGCTGTTTCTGCTGATGGAAATAGAAAGCTGTATCGCTTTCGTAGAGAGACAAGGTGGTCTTTTTATTTATTTCTAGTCTTTTTACTGATTTATTTAGTTACTTTATATATTTAATCAATGGATTTCCCATTTTTCCTCCTTCAGCTCTGATGATCCTGGCTTTTTTGAGGGGCTCTTTGTGGCTGAAGACAGTGCGGTGTCTAGATTTGTAGACACCATACATAAAGCAGTAAGAAATGTAAGTTTTAAATATAACTATATAAGTTTGACCATGATTTCCTTCCCACTTCAACTACTGTACCTCTGCATACCAACTTCTCCAAAATCAAAATGAGAGAAAAAATGCTACAGTATATATTGTATAACACCACTGGTTTTATTTGATTGTTGTGTTTGTTACTGTATCTGTGTCATAGACACAGGGAAAAGGCACATGTGGGGACTCCCAGTGGACAGCAGCAAGGGAGACATCGAGGAGGGCTTCCAAATTGGATGAAGAGGGCATGGAGGTTGCTGTGTGTCGCCATGGATTTCTTCTGAAAGCACTTAATATGTACAGAGGGGAGATATTTGCCTACCCTCTGTATCTTCAGAAGGAGCTCATGCCAGCCAAAGCGCAGTTTTTTGCAATGGATGTGGCTTGCAAATATTGGCCATACTTGGAGAAAGCTGCTGGTGTCATTCCTGCTCTTCAGGAGCTGACCACAATGAAACCTTTCCTCAGTGTGATGCATGCTCGAGCCCATGCTACTAAGTGTGAAGTATGTATAATATTACATCATGTGTACATTTGTAATATTTACAAGCACATTAATAATATGAAATTGATATGAAGGGTTACACTGTACTATATTGCCTTTTAGCTTAATCATTTCTTGTATGGATTGTAAAGCCCTTTGAGGAAAATTGTACCCATGTAATTAAAGTGAATTTACTAATAGATTAAGTGGAGTGGTAGGAACCAGGAAGGAGCAGGGACAACCGCCGGTGAGGAGGTAGAGCAAGTGAACAGCTTCCTCTCACGTTGTGCCCTGACAACCAAATATATGTCCAAAGCAGGTAATCAGATTGTTTGCAATATTCTTGCATATTTTTTAGATTAAGCATCATGACCTCATTATATTCTTTAAACAGCACGGGTGGATATGCTTACATTGCATGCAATGGGGTGGAACCACAAAAAAAGTCTCTCTCTACATCAGTCACTTTCCACAAGATATGTGAAGGTAAATCTCCTATTATGTGTTTTGTGTATCCTTTTGCTGTGTGCACTTGGCCTGTTTTGAATCATACAAAGTCCTGATTATTGTATATCACTGTTTATCAGACTTGTCAGAGACTCCAGGATGAAACAGCAAGGCTAGCTGAACTAAAAGCAGAGTTACTTTGCACAGATAAAGTGGTGTCACAGTGGCTTTCTGATGTGAAGGAATGGGCAGCTGGCGGTAAGCATGACAAGTTAAAAGAAACAGCAAATATCCTTTTCCACTGCTATCTGATTTTTTTTTTTATTAAAGAGCAGCTAAAGATAATAGGCTGATCATCTATGGATTATAGCAAACTACATGTCACCATCAGATGTTCTGCCACATATATGTTGGGTATTTCAGTTTTCCTGCAGGAAGTGCACATACCAAGTTCAGTGAAGTTGGATTAAGTTTTAAATACAAATACGAATTCAAACACTGAAACGGTTATGTGTTGTTTTAACAGTTAATTTGCTGTCACTATTATTTCTACAGAGACACCAGATACATCTAATGCCAGTCAAGGCGCCACACACAGAGGACTTCAGCAGTCAATTGAAGGGCTTTACCTTAGTGTGAGGCAGCGGAAGACAACCCTTTACCGTCAGAATGGTATAACTATAGAATATAATAGGTTGATATATTCAAGCTACTGTGTGCACCCTAATCCAAAAAATACATGTAATACATGTATGTAAAATAGTCCAGTCTGTAGGAATTAGTGGTAACTAGCGGTGAGGTTGTAGATTGCAAGCAACTCCCCTCACATCTCCCTTTCCAAGCTGTAGTAGAAGTACTGTGGCAGACGAGAAAAGGTGAGTGGTCCTATCTAGAGCCAGTGCTTGTTTGTCTGTTGTGGGCTACCATAGAAACATGGTGGCTTCCGTGGAAGGGGACTGTATTTAGATAAAAACTGCCCATTCTAAGGTAATTAAAGCACAGCAATTCTTATATTCAGGAATGTAAATGTTACACACTGGACTTTACTTGATTGTAAATATAAATTGAAATTTTCACATACTTCAATTACTGTAGTTTGCTTTAAATTTCTTTGGGGTGCGGTATATTTTTTCTTATTGGAGAGTGCTGTCACAAACCTCTCCATCTATACCTCCTGTCTTTGTAGACAGCAGCAAGTTTCGCCACCGCCTTCGAAGGAAGCTGGCAGAAGACAAAAAGCTCCTTCTTCAGGAGATTGAGAAATACAATGGTCTTGTACTAGACTCTGCCAGTAACATTGATGTAGCTGTGGTGGAGCATTCCCTGGCTGGAGAGAGCACTGTGTCTCAAATATGGCCGTGGGAGGTTCATGGCAGTGGTATGTCAGTTTTCAGATGCTTCACAAGAATTTATTTACAGTACACTGAATTAAGACATGCATGTAACATATTGAGTGTTGTCATTTTAGTTTATGCACATATTTTCAGTTTTCTTTAGTATCAGTTTGACTTTAAAAAAAAAGAAGTACATGTTTGTGTGTTGTTATGCTCATGAACAGATTGTCTCATGTATGTATTTAACTGTTGTTGATTTTTAGCAAACATTGTAATCAAGAAACAACTGCATGACCAAGTGATGTTGACAATGCGATTACAAGAGGAAAAAAGCATTTTGGTGTTGGAGATGGCACAACACTGCACATGGTTGCAGAGTCTGGCAGTGGTTCTCAAGAACAAGATAGCTGAGGAGGGTAAGTTGAATAAAAACTCTGTTCATTTAAAGTATGAATTTAAAAAAAAACTTTCAGTCTCGGTCATAGAACTCGGATGGAGTAGAACAGGTATTGTTCTATTTGCCATGGTCATTTGGCTTGCACATAATAAAAAGGGGATTATAGTTGTTCAATATGGTATCAAGTCTACATTTGCTTAAGAGATTTGTTCTGTGGCTGTTACAGGGAAGCTGAAATTAATCAATGTAACTTCTTGAATGCTACACAAGGTGTTACTTTAGCACATCTGTAATGAAGAAGAAAGATGTAAGCTATCAGACATTGGCTGCAGCACAAAACACTTTTTGTTTGTCCTTAATGGTATCTCTTTTGTTTTTTGAGATGTAGACAAGAGAAATGAGGGACTTTGCTGTCTCTTAAGAAGAAGACTGTCAGATGTGTCACAAAGGTTGCAAGTGGTCCTCCAACAGTACAAGACTGCTTTAGGCCCTGAGGCCTCTGCCCTTCTACATGTTGAAGCAGAAGATCAAAGTGGCCTCAGTAGTCCAGACACCAGTGAGGATGAAGAAGAAAACACTATTTAGGTAATTAATTTATTCATATGTATGTTTGTTTGCTCTCAAAAATAGACCCGGGGATGTTCCATCAAGGTGAATTAAGGAAAAGCCTGGATTAGGAACATTGGAGGAACATCAACTGGCCTGTCTCAGGTCGACTCAAGATGGCTGATGTAGTCGCTGCAACTCAGCTTGTCAACTTTCAGATGGTGGTTATAGAATATAAGGCATGGCACCTGTTTCAACAGCCAGTCAGCTTGTAGCAAATTCAGCTGGTTAAGTCACTAAACTGTCAGCTGGTTGAGGTTTTGGACGGAGGAAAGAGAGGACACAAGCCTTAAAAGTTGACTCAGCTCTTGAGGGCTGCCTGTGTACTCCACAATACATGCTTATTCAAGCCTGGTTAAATTCAACGTTGACTCTACATGGCTAAATTATGGAAGTGGAACAGCTTGAGCCTGTAGTGAAAGTTATTGTTAATTCAAGCCATGCTTTTTCAAGAGATCAAAGCTTTGTTGATGGAAAATCCCCATTACTGTTACTCTTCATAATTTATTTGTGTATTTATTCATGCTTTACACACCTTGTTCATATTGTTTTTCTGTATTTCTCCAGATGGAAGCTGCACAAAGGACTGTGTTGAAGGAAATGGACTTGCCCAGTTTCTGTGTATTTGCCGATACTACGCTGATTGATTAACCACATCAAAATCTGAATGCATTATATATTGTTGAAAATAAGCCTGTATCTGTAGATTGCCAAGCAATTTATTAAGCACATGAATGTTTCTTGAAGATGCATAAACCTTACTATAGGAAAGGAAGGAAAAGAAAAGAAGAGACTCCCGTTGATTGCGGTGACCCTGCGACCTTTCCTATAGTGTAAAACCCAATGCTAAACTTTTGACAATGACTGTTGGGCAGATTGCCATGACATCTGGTAAGCAAATTAATGAAGATGACTGGTGACTCATGCTGTTATTCCTATCACCACATTTAGGCTGAAATGTAAAAGTTAATTCTTCATTACTTGCATTTTCCCCACATTCTTATTTTGCAGTGCATCAGCAGCAGAGGGTCTATGCCTTTTTTTCCAGAGGGGTGTTGTAGGATATAGGGGTATGGGGGTAGAGGTATTATAGGGGTATGGGGGTAGAGGTATTATAGGGGTATGAGTGTCTAATAGGACATAACTCTTGTGTAACATTATATTACAGCACCACTGAAGTAAAACATAATTTTTTTTCCTAAAGATTATTTTTTAAATAATTTTAAATGGTCACTGTCCGTTTTGTCCTTACACAGTTAAAAAATTAAATTAGCTCTGCTGAAGTTAAGACCATAAGTCAGTTCTAATTATCAAACGATTCATCAAGATTATTTGCATGCATGCATAAATAACATATTTCTCTTAAATATATACATTAATTTGTGCGTATTTATACATACATAATAATTACACACAGTACACACACATATATTAGCCAAACTTAAACTTTTATTTTGTATGCGATTAATCGTTTGACAGCCCTACTTTTTTTATTGAATAAATAATTCCTGCATGTTTCAAAGTCAGGTCCTGTGCTGCTCTGTGTAATGCCCTTAGTGTAGAAGCCTGCTGATAGAAAAATGAATTTGCATTTTTAATAAACCCGTCTGGATTTAGTTTAGACCAAATAAAAAAATCTACAAATATATTTATTCCGCAAACACACAGTTGTAAATGGGAACTGGTAGATTGACAGCTCATGCTAATGTGTTATAAGAATCGAAATAATAAATTGATATGAATAAATAATAAAAAATATTAATCATTTGATTATTATATTAATATAAATGATTGACAATAATGATTTAAATATGACAAATTATACTTTTGACTCATTTTTAGAAGTTTATCATTTTACAAAATTTTTGGTTTTTGTGAAAACCTGTATGTATCTAAATTAAATCGTGCTTTTTACAGTCATTTTACAGATTAATGCTACCATAGACACCCTGCCCTGCTTATTCATTAACTCATGGTTTTAATTTTATTTGTGCAGGTCTTAAAAAGCTTCTTAAAAGTCTTACATTTGATTTGGAAAATCCTTCAGATACTCTGTTATAAGCACATTCTACATTACACTTATATTAAGTACTAGAATAATGGATTAGATAGTATGTAATTGAAAAAATATGTTTTTTACTTTGTTGTATATTATTGCAGTTTACAAATAACTTGGTCGAGCCACATGGTCCATTGTTATTAAATACAGCCTTAAGGCTTGTTTAACCAATATGCATACACATAATGTGATGTATTTTCACTGGTATTGTTGTGAACGGCAAAAAATAAAGTATTTCCAAAGATGAGCACATTGTTTTCAATTTATTTCCAGTGTTATCGTAAACTTGATTGTACAGATACAGTATTTGAACTGAACTGAGCTGGATGATGGCATCACTGAATCAATAAACTATGAATGAAAATTGAGTGTTTACTGTTGTCCTTTTGCATTACTGACACGCTATTTTCCTATTTAATACTGTAAAACTGCTTTGAGACAAACTGTATTCTTAAAAGCAATGTATAAATGAAGGTGACGACTTTTCCTTACAATGTAAAAATAAAAATGGCAACAACCTGGTCTTGCATGCAATTAAACTTGAGTAATGTGTTTAGTAATGTGTATATGCATGTTAATGCTTGCAAAGCTTTTATTAGTATTTATTAGTATTTTATTGGTATTTTTAGGGGAACAAGTTAGTGTGGTGAGGAGTGGCTAGACCTGACAGAGTTTCTGTCTGTGTATGTGAGTGTTTTTGTATTTTTTCTGTTTTGCTTTATGTACAGTTGTTTCTGCATATTTTAAGGACGACCCCCATGAAAAATACACGGTCATCTCTAGGGGTTTATCCTTTTAATGAACTAGTGAGCTAAATGAACTATGAACTCACGAGCAGAAATAGTGAGCAAAATTAATCAACTTTTTTAATTAAAAGTGCATTACTACAGCGGTGTGGGAAGACCTGAAGTACTTGGGTTGAGGCTGAACACATAGATCCCTCATACCATCACGAAAATAAGGTTAAAAGTTTGGCCATGTAAGTTTTACCCTGAGTAATTTGACAAAGGGTTCTGTGAAGGTATGCCTGGGCAAAGTCATGTCCATTAAAACATTATTGTAGGACTAAAGCAAATACATTGGCTGATAAAACTTTTTCTGTCATTGTATAAACTCTGAAGGTGACCCATTTTGGCCACTATTTCGACATTAAATGGAAAAACAAACAAATAAACAAACAAAAGACTTATTTTTATATACTGGAACTTCAAAGTTGCTCTCTGAAACCAGGTCTGGGACAGCTTGTGTAAATGAAATGAGAACATTAAAACTTTTTTGTAGAGTTAAACCAAATACATAATTCGAAAGGTCTCAACCTGGGGAGTAATATATGTCAGTATAAAGATTCTACATGGCTCCTGCTTTCTAAATTCTGACCTTTGAACCTCAACCTCGGACCATGTTTGAAGGTTTATAATCCAGCAACAAGAAGGTCTACAGATATGGGAAATACTGTTATGGTGAGCTCTGGGCCCCAGCTATCATGTGAGCATAGTCACTATTGGGCACCAACTGGGGGCGCTGTCAAAAATAGCCAAAAAGCATTTTTTCCCCATTTAAAAATTATACTTTTACAATCTGATAACACCAGTGTGTCTTTCCCACCCCCTTATATACCCTAGAAGTACATGCAATTTAATACTGCCATTCTCTAATTATGGGGAATATACCAATGTATTTAAAAACTACAATTCCCAGTAGAGACGCGTCATTGAACTTATTACTAAGCATACGAATCAGCGTCCATATTTGAAGTTCTTCCAGTTTCCAGAGTAGGGTTAGAATTAGGGTTATAAAATGCATCGTTATTATACATGTAGACAATCTCCTACAGCTGAAACATACATTATAATGCATTTAGATGATCAAGATGAAAAAAATCGTGAGGATGTCACTTCATCGGTGATATTTAACTGTTATTGTAGAACAACCGAGTAACAACCGAGTAAGGACCGTCTCCATTGTATTTATAAACTACAATTCCCACTAGAAACGCGTGATAGAACTTCCTACGGAGCGTACAAATCAGCCGCCATATTTGTAGTTCTTTCTGGTTTCAGGGTAGAAATGGGGTTATAAAACATATCTTTCAGCCGAAACATATTATTTAATTTCATATCATTTTTTTTTGTAATTATGGCCTGAAAATGTTTGTTTAGCCCACTCAAAAAATTAATAAATTGCCCCTGCACTTATAAATATGTAAGCATTAGGAACAATAAGCCAAACAAAACCCAAATAATAAAGACTTTTGAATGTGTGTAGCCTGCTCCCCAGACCTTCAAACGCTGTCTAGTGACAAAAACTGTTAAATCAATTCTAGTAGCTAGTAGTGATCCAGATAATTATCTTTATAATTAATTTATATGCCACTCCAAACTGTCATTTCAAAATAATCCACTTAAAACAACTGATGTAAAGTTAAACAAATACCTCAAATAAATATGCTCAATGTTGGTTGTTTCTTTTTTCTACTCTTTTGCCCAACAGTATCACTGCCATTTTTTATTATTATTAATATGTATAGGTGTTATAGTGTATTTGTGGTCTTTCTCAAAAATACAAGTGAAAATACACCAAATACTTATTTATTGCTTAATTATTGACGGCAGGCTTAAAAAGCAATCAAACAAATATGGCAAGGTGCATAAGTTAAAACTATATAGTCTGGCAATTAGACCACATGGAGACGTCAGTATTTGAAAAGTAGAAGAGAAATGCATGATATGAAAAGGAATATTCCCATGGTGTCTAGACATTGGTGGTGGTGAAGGGGTGAATAGCAATGCTGACATCTGAATGAATGTAGAGCTCAGCTCCTAATGAGCACAGTGGAAGGACCCCTGCGAGCTGAATACGATGAGGACTGGAGGTGAATGAGGTGGAAGATCTGAAAATTTTTGTCGCATCGATTTGCCTGAAATGACAACTGTCAGCAGCAGAGAGTGGAACAGCTCTAAACTTTTTTTAGTGCAGGTCTTAACAGTGGTCTGTGATGTTGTTAACTTGAAAAGCAGAGACAACAGAACATGAAATCAAGTTGTATGTCAACTGTAATAAAACAACATTCAGTACAATGTATACACATGAAATATAAAACACGTTTCCAAATAACATCTGAAAATGAAATTGAGTTGGATTAAGTACATTTCTTTTTAATCCTACTTGAGACTAAACTCTATGGGCCAGTTTCCCAAACAAGGATTAAGCCTAGTCTTGGACTAAATTGCAGTATCAATGGAGATTCACCATTGAAACTCAAAGCTAGTCTAGGCTTAGGCTTAATCCTTGACTGGGAAACTGGCCATATGTGTCAGATTTATTGGGGATTTACACCTTGTAATAAACAGGCAACAATGTAATAAACAGTAATAAACAGGCAGAAACCAAAATGTTAGTTTAAATTCTACATTTTATTTCTTCTCAATCTGAGGAGAATCCTTTGGCTGCCAGGAATGGGCCCACTCCTTGCCACTAAAAACAGAAGGGAATTTTTTATTTATTTTCATTACTGGGTGTTTCCAATAAATAAACATTTAACAATTGTGAAGCACACATCATTATAGAACATGCCTTTTAGAAGCATAACCGTTTCATTTTCCATCAATGAAGTACCACCACCATTTGTGACAAAACAGATTATTAAGAAATTATTGTAAAAAAAAAACAAATATAAAGTAAATGAATAATGCCTGTATTAACCAATAAAGCGGAAAAACAGAAGAATACGTGCCATATTGGACAGGGCTCCCAGTCAACCAATATTTCTGCCTTGCCCTATCAAGAAAATAAAGAATTAAAAAAGAACAGCTTCAAACACATACATACACACACTCATTTCATTCTTAGCATAAGGATATTATGTCTGGTTATAGGCACTGAGTTCCACTGATACAGTATAAAATGGGTCATTGTTGGTATTTACAGCATGTAATCATCAATTTTTCAGTACAAGCTCCTTCCTAATCTGTAATTCAAAAAGACTAAACACAAAAAAAGTACCTACCTAACAGTTATGGTATGTATTGCCAACACACAAGAAAGTTTCTAAATCATATATTACACTGCATACTGTCTACACCAGGGGTCATCAACTATATTTGTCAGAGGGCCAGAGTTTTACCAGACAGTCTCCTTGGGGGCCGGACCCCCAAGAAGAAAATCAAATAAAAATCTAATTTTGGCTTAACATTATGTTTAATGTTTATACTTTTTACATTTCATTACAAAACTGAAGGCATTTGATTCAGGCTCCCATACCTATACCACAGTCAACCACTAGGAGTGATAGATATTTTGCCTCAACTCAATTTTAGAATCCAATCGCGGGCCGGATTGAACGGCTCAGTGGGCCGGATCCGGCCCGCGGGCCGCCAGTTGATGATCAGTGGTCTACACTATGTGTTTCTTTTATGGCTGTCTAACCTTTCTCACTCTTTCTCTTACTACACTCCTGATGGGGAAAGCCTCTAGACAAGTGTGGTAGGAGCAATCTGTAAACATCAAAAACATATTTCACATATTTCTTAGAGTAGGAACAAAATACACACAACTCTGAAGACATTAGTAGTGACCACACCTGCAAGGATGACAAGTGACGTTTATCACCAACCAAAAGTTGAACCAATTTTAACTTGTACCATGGAAACAAACTACTCTCATCGCCAATGTGGTATGCTTGCTTGACCATAACCATACTACTGCTGAGCAAAAAAGCTCACAATTGAGAATACTACACCACAGCTTTCTCTACTGCTTGGAAATGCATTTTGGTCATATTTTACACATTAAGCCAGCTGGATTTTATAGTTTGTCTGTTAGGACATATTATCTGTAGTAGTTATAAAAATAAACAATGGAATTGTTACGTGCGGCTGGGCAGGCAAGCAGACGAGAGAGTGGATTAATATAGACGGGACCGGTTGGAATTAACTAGACACAGGGGTAACAAATCAGGAATCGACAGGAGGTAACGAGGGGGCGTGGCACACACGAGGATCGTTCGGGGCTGAACGTGACAGGAATAAACTATAGTAAATAACCAGGGGTAAAAATAGCAATGTGAACACATTGATGGAGGCAATGATTATTGCATTTACATGCACTTACTCTTTTGTAGCTTTTTCCTCTTAGGCATATGCCTTGGTCCCTCTGTGGGATAGAAGAAGAGTCAAATATACACATGGGAAAAAACAAAACAAAACAAAAAAGGACAAAATGCACTGTGTAATGTGTGTGTGTGTGTGTGTGTGTGTATTTCAACATGACTGGTTTGGTCATGGACAAAAATATTGGTATCCCTGCATTTCTGTCAGATAATGCACTACTTTTTTCAGATTGCCATTACAAATTGTTTGCATTGGAATAACACAAAAAAGCAGAGAAAAAAGCCAAATCTGAGACATTCTGTACAGAATTCCAAAAATGGACTGGACAAAATTATTGGCAGCTTTTCAGAATATTCAGAAATAATTATATTTCAAGCAGGTTTAAGTGGCCAGAAATGAGTCCAGATCAAAATCCCATAGAGCACCTGTCTAGAAATCTCAAAACAGCAGTTGGGAGAAGAAACCCTTTAAATCTGAAAGACCTGGAGGAGTTGGCAAAAGAAGAGTGGTCCAAAATTCCAGTAGAAAGCTGTAAGAAACCTACTGATGGTTACAGGAAGTGATTGATTTCAGTTATTTTATTTTTACAAAGGATGTGCTACCAAATATTAAGTTGAGGACGTCAATTTTGTTCAGTACATTTTTTGAGATCTGTGCAGTGTGTCTCAGATTTGGCTTTTTCTGATGTTTCAATGCAAATATTTTATAATTACAACAAGTTTCCGGGAGAAGTAGCGCAGAGGTGCCAATATTTTGGTTCATGACTGTATGTGTCCCTGGTGCGTCTACAGACCCCCAAAATATGAGAAAAGGCCATCCTCTGTCTTATAGTAAATGTGTGTCAGCATACACACTGTTTATATTTGGCTCCATATTTTACATCACATTGCAGGCTCATTAGAACTAGAACCTGCATATAATGTACATTAGAATAGTAACCATAGTTCCATGTAAAACGGCTTGTTTCTGACATACTATGTGCCTGCAAAAAGGCCCAGTTTAAGATAAATAAGGATTTTTTGTAACTGTGGATCATGTAAAATTACTCTAGTGGAGTATCAGAATAAAAATATAGAACTTGAAATGAGCATAATATGTCTCCTTAAATTCAATTTAATTAATTAATTCAATTCCTTAAGAATCTTCTTAACTAGTGAGCTATGGTAATATATAGTTACCAGAACCACCAATAATTACCCTACAAACATTTTACATACCTGACTTTCTCTTTTTGCAACTGAGATCAACTGTGCCCATGGCTGACCCTGTGAAGAAAGCAGTGGTTTTGAAGAAAGAAAATCACTCATATACACAATAAAGCTTAAACATATTATTTTAAATACATCAACATCACAACATCACACCAGTGCAGCAGTACATGTACTAATAGGTGAAATGTACTTGCATTTTTATTGCGCTTGAATTAATGTTGATTCAGTAACCCAATGTGTTTGCTATCTTGCTTATGTCCATACTGTTTGTGATAATCCCAATTTGTTTTAACAAGTGCTGATCATTTGCTGGCAAGGGGTGGATAAATAATAGTGTTGTATAGCAAGACATAAATATTAAAATTATCCTAATATCGTTAATTCTGAAATGTAGTCTCATCGAAGGTTTGTAATAAGCAGTGGCCTGTTCCAGCATATTAACATTGGCAGCTACCATTGGGAGTGTGTGTCTGTAGAATACAAGTAAGTCCATACAAGTTTGACACATCTACGAGGGACCGACATATGTTGCTCAACCAGCAGTGAACTAACGGTAGGGAGCTGAAGAGATTAAAGTGACCCCATGATTGCAGTGTTTATTTATTTATTTAATTTCAGAGGGAATTTGTTAACAATGTTCGGTGTTTTCATACATGTGAATGAGACATGGGGAAGAAGTTTGATAAGGTTGGTGCACAAGCAGTAGTTACATAGAGCGCATTCATGTGTTTTGGGGGAGTTGCTTTGGTGTGAGCACTGATAGGATACTTTCAAAATCTAGCTAATCTGGCTGGTTTGTCTAATATTGCCTAACTAAGCTTTAACAGCTAAACAACAGTGTATGAAAAAAAACCCAAAAACATAAGAATAGAACTTCTAGCATTCGATTTAATGACAAAATTTATTCCAACACCCCTAATGCAGATAGATCATCATCATAATTCATCTAATTATGTAATATCACTTTTCTTGTAGATTGTGCATAGAAATTCAGAATCTTTTAAGTTCCCTGTTGGAAAAAAAAGCTGATTAGGTATGTTTTGAAGCATGGCTGATGGCATGACATGACCAGTTTAAACCAGCTCATACAGTAGCTAGCTAAGGACCAGCTCAATCCAGCAGCCATGCTTCAAAACATACCTATCCATTACATGATGGATTTTTCAACAATGTTTTACTTTAGTATCATGCAGCAAAAAAGATATAGCATGCAGTGTTTGAGTTATTTTCCCCTACTTAGCATTATGTGTCCTGCAATGTGACTATTTCACATGTGCACATTGCAATGTTGATGCTGAAAAGATATATCATGCAGCCCCTACCTGCACAAAGGTCTATGAGGAAAAAAACACTAGAAGTCAAGTAATGTTAAAGGTACATGAAACCCAACTTCTTTTTATGACATTTTAGTAGAGGTGTTTGTGTTGCACATCATAAAATACAATGTTATCATCCGTTAATATTAACTGTTAGACAAAACTGGTTCATTTTGAGTTTTTTTGCGCTATTTTTATCATCCGGCGTTAAAATGTACATTGTGTTGGCGTCACAGTTTGTGATGTGGCAAAGGACTATAATACTTCGATGACGCGTCAATCTCTCATAATTATTTATGAGACTGCACATTCTTATCCTATGGGAAGATGCTTCACTTAATTATTCACAACAGCATGTGTTGATTTGCTATGACAGAAGCTTCAGACTGTCAGACAAATGTTTAGTAAGTGTAATCAGTCTTTACAGCTCCTTGATGCAACCTAACAAAAGGATTACAAATGTCACAAAATAAGCCTTAAAAGTTAATAGAGGTGCAACAGCACATCCATATAGATGTTTTCGATACAGAGTGCAAATGGTTGTGCATTTATTTGTGTTTTTAACTCGATGGGAGTGAAATGCAACCGTCTGAACCTAAGGCTGTGTATATTGTCTCTCTTCTCCCTCCCCTCCGCAGCGCACCATGCCCACATTCTGTAGCATTTTTTAAAACTGTGGTGAGAACTAACCGGTGCTGAAACAGATGGTTTCATGACCCTTTAAATGAGCAGTTCATTTCCAAAAATGTACAAATAATGTACTCACCCCCTTGTCATCCAAAATGTTCATGTCTTTCTTTCTTCATTGGGGAAAAAAAATCTATATAGTGGACTTCTATGGTGCCCATCAGTTTGAACTTCCAAAATACAGTTTAAATGCAGCTTCAAAGGGCTCTAAACAATCCCAGCCGAGGAAGAAGGGTCTTATCTAGCGAAATACAATACAAATAATAAAAAAATACAATTTACATACTTTTTACCCTTAAATGCTAGACCCTAATTCCTTGGCTGGGATCGTTTAGAGCTTTTTGAAGCTGCATTTAAACTACAGCACAGGAGTCCATTATATGGAGAGGAATCCTGAAATGTTTTTCTTAAAAAACATATTTTTTTTTACAACTGAAGAACGAAAGATATGACCATCTTGGATGACAAGGGGGTGAGTACATTATCTGTACATTTTTGTTCTGGAAGTGAACTACTCATTTAAGGTCACACATGGTTCACATACTTCAAGCTTTTACAAATTTAAATTGTACTTTTTTCAATTTGTCCTAATTACCTTGGCCCTCTATACTGTTCATCTGCTCCTTAGGCCCCTCTGTAACGGTTGCCTGCTCCGCCTGCTCCTCCTGCCCCTCGGTAACGATCGCCTGCTCCTCCTCCCCCTCCGTAATGATCGCCTGCTCCTCCTGCCCCTCCGTAACAATCGCCTGCTCCTCCTCCCCCTCCGTAATGATCGCCTGCTCCTCCTGCCCCTCCGTAACAATCGCCTGCTCCTCCTCCCCCTCCGTAATGATCGCCTGCTCCTCCTGCCCCTCCGTAACAATCGCCTGCTCCTCCTCCCCCTCCGTAATGATCACCTGTTCCTCCTGCTCCTCTACTGGGTCACAGGATGTGAGGTGCAGTGTAATCAGTTCAGCATCACTGTCACTGGAATTCTGGTCCCAACCTGTGCAAGTTAAAGAAGTGTTATGTTTTGCTTACTTAAAACAGGCACGGTTCAAACTCATGGTTAACCTCTATGTTTCAAGTGTCAAGCTGTTTGAATCATACAGTCCAATTTTGTGGGTTTGTGGGTGACAAACTGCAAATGTGGTAAACTGGAATTTGACATTCATGTGTTGTGCTCTTCCCATCATTCCCAAAATCTTGCACTCTTTTGAAAAGTGAATAAGAACATTGTTTAAGGGCTGATGGCTCACCCTAAAATTCTGACTGATTACGAAAAGACTTAAAAAAAAAAAAAGGATTAAAAAACTTTAATTGTGGGAAAAGAATCAGTATTGTGCTAACGTGTTGGTTATATAAAAATTTAAACCTCTCCAAAGTTTCTACTGTCAAGAAGGTTAAGAGTTGATGACTGTTAACCTAGGTTGTAGGGGGGAGCCATTCCTTTAAGATTTAGAAAATATTAATACAAATCTTTTGCATACTCAACACAAGTTGTGAACTGTGACTTTATAAAATATAGTGCATGCATCTTACCTTCACAAAGGTATTCATAAAATGAACCTATCTTCTGAAGGTAGTCCTTGGCATAGGTGGAAAGTGTGCATCGAGGGGTTAAAATTTCACACTTATTTTTTTTCTTTTTGGTCTCCTTGCCAAGAAGCAGAACTGGCTTGTATCCTATGGCATGGAGTTTCTCAAGCTGCAATGACAACATTGTGTATTTGCTGTTTAAAGTAATAGAAAAACAACAGCAAATAAATTGAAAAAAATAAATAAATAAATTAGACAAAAAACAATTCTTCTATATAGAAAAAAGATAAATCTGAAACCATAAGGGTATCATATAGCTTTTTGCAACATTAGTAGCTCAGGTTTAGCACCTACTGTACACTAGCAAGACCGTGTAACCACTGTACAATTGGACAGTGACAATCTACAGACTTATTCAAAATAAGAACCTCTGTGATAATATGGCCAAATAGCTGAATGCTCCACATACATTTACAGCTGGCATGTGCACATTGTAAAGATCTTTGAATAGTACATTATAAATGTAGAATGAATGCAGTCCATTTGTTATATCTCATCCCCTTAATAAGAAAGTTTAATTATATTGTACCTGTGATTCTGTCATAATGCTCGGTTTTTATTAATGCAAAATTCCCAACTATCACTTATATTTGCTGTGTGTTCCAATTTTGCTGTAGTAGTTTAGGACTGTGATGTGTTAAGGCTAAGATTTGATTATTTAAGGGTATTAGCACTGAAATAAAAACAGTATATTAAATGACATACCATGACAATGGCTTCATCCTTGATTGATGCAATGTTGTGGTTTCTCTTACGGCCAACCACCCATTGTTCTCGCTTTTTATCAAACTGCTGAAGCTTCTTCTTGAACCGCTGCTTCACAGGCTGTTCTTTTTTACAATTTGAACAGACCTTCTGGGCACAGAATAAAATGCCTTGACAGAAGGGGCAAATCTTTTTTGTAGACCCACCTGGCATTGCGAGAGATAGAGTCTGAAAATGATAGAGACAGACAGACAGACAGACAGAGATAGACAGATAAACAGACAGACAGAGATAGATAGATAGATAAATAGATAGATAGATAGATAGATAGATAGATAGATAGATAGATAGATAGATAGATAGATAGATAGACAGATAGACAGATAGAGTTTGGCTCTTAAAAGTGCCTTTGGGTTCTGTTAGATTCGGACAGGTTCGGACAAGATTTGGACAGGTGACTAATTTGACAGGATCTGGAAGGAGAACAGAAAATGTTAATTATGTAGTGTTCAGTAGTTATGTTAAAATAAGGTTTAAAAAGTGTACCCCTATAGTGACTGAATTTCTTATAAATACTTAAGGTAAATGAATTTTTAAAAATCATGTTTTTGTTATTTTCTGTATGCTAATGTGTGTCTGGGGCTTCCTCATCCCAGATTTAAAGGCAATGTTATGTGTAGTAATGTTAGGCCAAGTTATTTCATGTCAGTTCAGAATCAGAAGTTAGGGGACATAGATGTCAAATGTAATAATATCATAATGCTTTTTTTTCCCCCCAATCTTAGTTTTAATTGGCTAAATAACAAATAATTTGTATTCTATATTTTATAGTTTTCTCCTGTATTTTTTCCCATTTTTATCACAGGATAAGGCAGAATTTATATTTCATAGTTTTCATACTGTAATAAATGCTATGTCAAAAACACTGCATTATTTATATAACACATACCATATATTTCATATATTTGTCTTTCTTCCTTTCATCAGTCACAAAGTTTCTGTTTTTATTCAGCAGAGCTACAGCAATAGCTGGATACCTTTATCAATATTAGGGATTTCCTGGCACGTGACTCGTTATCACTCGTTATTTTTTTTAGTACTTTCTGCGCCAGAGCGCACTGCTTTTTTTTTCCCCGCTGATAATGAGGAAACCATTGGTTGGGCTTTTTATCGTTGTCCTAATATGAAAACCACGTGAGTCTAAGTGCAAAGAAAGGGATCAATTATAACATTTAAACAAAACGTGGTCATTATTTTTTAGCGTGGTACCTTACCTGAACGGTGGTTTGAGCGCAATGACAAGAATTCACCCAATCGCAAAGCAGGCTGGCTCCGTCTCCATAGCAACAGAGCCTGAGGTTCATGGGTATTGCTGGCGTCCACTATCCAAAACCTTTTCTTTTCTTTTCTTCAGTTTTTTTAAAATATATTAATTTTATACATATATTAACCTTTTGCCATCAATGGGTGCAAATTGCGTCCACTTTAATCTAACTTTAATAACTTGGGATCCCTTTGATGTATAGACATCATACAGATATCATCAGAATCATAAGACCGTGAACTAAACGGCAGGTATAATTATATTGATGTGTGTGGAAGTATTTGCGAGAAATTCAATGCGCAAAAACAGCTAAAAATATGAAATTGTGCAAAAACGCACTAACTAAAAGTCCTGTTTTACAGCCTATAATGCACGCGCTGTGTATCTGACGTATCGCGACTCTCACCCGGGGCTCCCGCGCTCGATCACATGCTGAATGATTTTACTAGGGTTAGTAAAATGTTAGTAAAATGTTCCCTTTAACTTTTAAAGCCCACAAACAATGACATCATCTGCATTACATCCATAATAAAGCCTATTTCTTTACTTTATTCAGAGTTTATTCGCAAAAGTTTGTGTTTCTGTTTGCATTTGCGTTACATCAGCTCTTCCTGACAGCACTACCAAGGGTTTAGATCCTCGAAATATGGTGCGTTCGATTATTTCTCTTCAACTCGGAACTCGGATGAAAACGTCACGAAAAACGTCACTTCCCGTCGGAAACACGCCTCTTTTATGACGTTGAAGTCGGACAAGATTTTGTTGTCCGAGTTGCCCCTGTGACGTAATTTCAACATGGCGACTTGGTTTGTTTGTAGTTTCTTTGCTGTTCGAAAAAAGAATATCGCTATGAATGTACTAAAATATTTTATAAAGCTTTTACTGTGGTTTGACTAGTTCGTGTTTCTTGTTTGTCTCTCGGAAAAATCTCAATTTTCTCCATTTGGAAAACTCCAAATCTGCTAAAATATAAAGCAACAACACGCAGCAACGTGTTCATGGAGGCAGCCATGTTTATTCCGAGATGTGGGTAGCTCGAACGGGAGCTTGTCGGACGTGATGTCACTCAACTCGGAATTGTCCTCGCCCCTCGGTGATCGCTCTAGATGACGTAATCTGTAAAGCGCCAGTAAACACAGCCACGTGCGTTTTATTGCAGCATTACCGAAATAGATTACGGCATTACGGTCGCGGCTTGTCGCAAACACCTAAGCATTCAGTCCGAAAGCAAAAAGCAGCTCCTTACCGTGCGTAATGCCCGTTTATATCATTACAAGCAGAATATACTGTATGCTAAGCGCTACCATAACATAGCTTACTTCCTGATTACACAGTTCTGGATAGGACAGTTTCATCGCGTTTTCATAGAAAAGCCACTTCCTGAATGGCTAGAAGCTGGTCATTTTAGGTGCCAAAATGATCCAAAATTGGCTCAACAGTGATCAAAACTTCACTATTTCTTCTTCTAAAATGATCAGAAACTATTTTTCCATTATAGAAAAAACGAGGATATCGGGATGATATCAGTTTTAGCTGGCATAATTAACCCAGTAAACGGTCGATAAGGCTCATGTGTACTGTAGGCTAGTATTTACTGCTAGATTTGACACACCAAACCAATGGAAAAGCTGTATTTCTCAGTAAAAACGACATTTAGATGCGATGGCCGTAGCACAGCTGTGCAGTCTCGTTATTTTACCGGGAGAATATATTTACTATATTTTTAACTGGAAGCACTGACGATCGTTTACAATAGTAAGTAGCCTACAGAATAAAATGCAATAAAAACAAGGATATAATCTCCTACATAAATGTTGAGTAAAGTAGCGCTTAAAACAAATAAATAAAAAAGGGGGGGACGGACGGACAATACAGCGTCTGTGGACCCCAGCGTCAGAAAGAAAAACGTGCTGGAGGCACGAAAGATATTTCCTATTGAAATACATTGGCTCGAAATTCGTGCAGAGTGACACGAAAAAAAAGGGAAATTCGTGTCCATGAACACGAATCAATAGATTAAATTTCGTGACTATATCACGAAATGCCGTGAGACTGGGTTGTTGTGTGTGTGTGGTGGTATCTTACTTGGTCTGTCACTGAAGAGTAGGAAGTAGCACGTCTGAAAGTAAACTGGGAATACAGTTTTCAGACTTTATTCAGGAGGAAAGGAATTCAACATTTGTGCTGGATGATATTGGTGGTGCCTATAGAGTGTCATTTCTAAATCTTAATGTGTTATTCGACAGGGCATCAGGTGGAAATAAAGGTCAAGCAACAAGTTTCAAAATCAGGGTACAGGTGCATTATGTGTCTCAAAATGTGACTGTATGTATGTGATATAGCTGGTTACCTGCAAGAGATGATGGGCAGCTTGACCTCAACTTGACTAGCATCAGCAGATGGAATGGAACAAAACCTATGGAGCACAGTTCAAAGAAATAGGAGATATTTAGCTACTCAAAAAAACTCTAACACTGCTGCAAAAATGAGAATCTGAATTTGAAATGAACAAGTAAGAAACTGAAAAAAGGGGGAAAAATACACTTAATGTTTCACCTAATAGATAAAATACACTTCAAATCTAAATAAACATTTGTTCAAACACTATCAAAATTAAATCTGAAAAAGATTTTATGCTAACACTAGCAATAAACGTTATGCAAACATTTAACTAAACGATGTTTGCTGATTTATCCAAAAACCGTGTAAACAGGGTCCCATCAACTGGGCCTACTAAGTTTGAGCAACTTTAAAGTAACGTTTGCATGCTAACCAGATAAATGAACTGGAAGACAGAAACAGGCTGGAAATGAGCTTAGATAATATTTACTGCCAAGTTGGTGACACTGACCCAAAATTAGAATTTTACGCAGACGTACAAAAATATTGCCCGCATCTCATTGCACATAACATCCACGCGAACGGAGATATTCACCAATTTTGATAACAGGCTTTCACCACAATCGCCAATTCTTACTTTAAGCCTACTTTCGCATTAGTTATGTTTTTTAATCGCATGGATGGAACTATCAGCTATATGTCAATCTGATGTCAATCTTAATATAGTTCTATAATGCACTTACCAAGAACCACAAGCAGGTCTTCACTGGTTGTTGTGTGACTCTTCAGTTACCTCTTACTGAGGCACGTACACGCGCATCTGTGAGATTTAAAAAAGCGCGGGTCCGGTCTGCGCTGCTGCTCCGGATCAGATACGGACCTTTCTGACGGACTGTCAGTCAGAGCTTGTGGACAAATATGCTGCAAAGCTGGCGCAGAGGTGCATAGTGAGTGTGACTGCTACGCGAATCTAGTGATTCGAAAACGGATCTGGCACAGAGGGAATTGCTGTCTGGGGCGGCTCTGGTATTTGTTGCAGTTTCCTGTTTTGTCAGAAAACCCACACTTATTACAATACATACGTTGTATATACAGTACTTCAAAATATCGTAATAGCAATGCTTTTGAAAATAGCATTCACATGCCATATAATTCAGTACTTTGTCTGGACAGTGTGATCACCAGTGGATGTTTAAGACAGAGCTCGGCAACCTTTTTTTTATTATTATTTTTTTTTTAAAAAACAGCCATTTTCTCCTAAATGCCTGACACAAGATTTACAAAGAGCCGCAATGAATAGAGAAGAGGGTTTGAGATACAACTTTCTAATGCGATATCGGTATATATGTATTTAACACAAAACAAAACTTCAAGTACATACAAAAAAATGAAGAAAAACAATTTCGGGGGGCCTCTCGGTCATAAATCACTCGGACGCGTTACAGCGCAAATGTGACTACTATCAATTATCGTTCAGTTCTGTAGCGAGTCTTCACTCTCACCCCTTCTTTCTTTCCCCCCCCTTGTCGTGTCCGGCAGTTTAGCAAGCAGGATGTTAGTCTGGGTGCCTTATTGTGCCAACTCTTTTATTTTGCCAAGTGGAGCTTCGGATTTAAGCTCCTCTTGTTACTTGAGGTATACTCTTTATTAATCATTTTTATGTCATTGCGCCACAAAGCCGGAGCTGACAGGGGGGGTTAGTGGGAAGGAGATAGAGAGAGACAGTGAGAAAGGAGAGAACTTCTGAGTAAAGTTCGTTTGGCTCTGTAGTCGTCTGCCCTTCTCTTTCCACTTCACTATACTTGTAACTCTTCTGACCGAGCTGTGCAAAAATGTCTTCACCACTCCGAACTCAGCCGGCTATAATATGTAAATCAGAGAAAATATAATAATCTTACGAAGATGTGGAAGGGCGTGGTGACGATTTATTACAAAAAGTAAATGAAATAATTAGGAAACCCAAAAACTTTGAAATCTATATCGAATCTCGGACACTGACGAAAACTCCGGAAAGCATACCATTTAACCAGAGACGTAATCTCGTAGAGAATTTCTTTGAGGAAGATATGCAGTTAAAACATCACAGAAGCGCGCTTTGGACTGCCTCATTCACATATAGCTAAATAAATATCTAAATGAAAAATATTAATATTGGCTCATAAATAAATTATATTTTAGTATTATCATAATATGTTAAGACATGAAAATGTGAATGCGTCTATCCTTCAGAGAAGAGCCGCAATCTCGTAGTCAAAGAGCCGAATGTACTCGCGAGCCGCAGGTTGCCAACCCCTTGTCTAGGACAACAGGTAAAGCAGTGCCTCACAGAAAAAAAATAAAAATAACATTTATATAACATAAAATATGGTTTCTGTCACGGTTACCCAGTTAAACTGGATTGCATGATTAAAAAAAAAATATTCAAGTTTGCCTTCTCGATTAGTCTGCAATATGATGGAAGGAAAACGGATCATAGCAGATGGGGGTCCAAAAAATAACTAAGGCCACTTAAAATTAATAAATTGTTTTACATGACTCAAACTTCTAAAATATTGGTGAGTAGGGGATTTTATATTTTATATTTTTAGCGAAAAGGCGAACGGCAACAGAGATATACTAAAACTAGAAAAGTTCTCAAACAGCTCGCAAAGGGTAATATTACTCGGTGTATTGATGCCCTGCCAAGATTTTAATACCGTGGGCCCACACACAATCTGACAAACGATAAAAACCATTGTCCGAGAAGCGTCAAATTGAAAAATCCGAGGCTGACTGTCACGCCCACGGGGGCGGGACCCGACGGGTGCAACCCTTCTGCCTCCAATCAACCTTCCTTATAAACTGAGCGGTCACAGATCGTTCTTTGCGAAGTAATGAGCCGATGAATGGAAGCCGTACTGAGCGTTACTCCTGTCTCTCGTTTACCCCCGTCCTGCCTGTTTGCCCTGTGTCCAATCCTTACCTGCTTTCCTTCCTCCTTCAGACCCGTTCCCGTCCTTAGCCTCCCTGCCCTGCTGAGCCCGGCATTCGCTGTCTCCCCATCCGCTTGTGCCCCGGTCTTGTGCCTCTCTGTCGGACGGAATCCCCTGTTAACGAACCCTGCTACCGGACCTCGACCACGACTTCAGCGCGCCCCCTTTGTACCTCGACATCGGCTGTCCTCGACCAGGATCGGAGCTCTCCCCACGACTGTCCACCTCTGCACCCCCTCGGGGGAGAGAGTGCTCCGGTTCTGGGCAGGGACCTCGCTCACCAGAAAGGGTCCTCCGCTCCTTTCACTAAAGTTTCCATTTCCCTGCACCTCTGGATCTCCGTTTCCCTTCTTACCCGAGCGTGACACTGACATTCAAGATTTTTCACCCACAGTTTTTGAGGTGAAAAAAAACGGATTTTTTGAAAAAAATAAAATATAAAAAAAATCGAGGCGGCACCAAAAAATTGAGGCGGGCGGCCATGTAAAACAATTTATTAATTTTAAGTGGCCTAAAGTCTCAGGTGTGTGACAACACTTTACATTAAGGCCCCAAATTAGGGTTAGGGTTAGCAAACTGAGGCTACGGTTAGGGTTAGAATAACTATGGCATATCCAGACATCAACATGTGTTTTTATGACAGTTCTGCTCCCCACACGGATGAGTAACCACAATTCAGCTTGCTTTAGTAGCATATTGCCTACTTTCCAACTACCTGTTGATTAACCATAAGGCCCCAAATTATGGTTAGCAAACTCAGGCTAGGGTTAGGGTTAGAAAATCTATGGCATATCGAGACATCAACATGTGTTTTTATGACAATTCTGCTCCCCACACGGATGAGAAACCACAATTCAGCTTGCTTTAGTAGCATATTGCCTACTTTCCAACTACCTGTTGATTCACCCTAAGGCCCCAAATTATGGTTAGCAAACTCAGGCTAGGGTTAGGGTTAGAAAATCTATGGCATATCGAGACATCAACATGTGTTTTTATGACAATTCTGCTCCCCACACGGATGAGAAACCACAATTCAGCTTGCTTTAGTAGCATATTGCCTACTTTCCAACTACCTGTTGATTCACCATAAGGCCACAAATTAGGGTTAGCAAACTCAGGCTAAGGTTAGGGTTAGAAAATCTATGGCATATCGAGACATCAACATGTGTTTTTATGACAATTCTGCTCCCCACACGGATGAGAAACCACAATTCAGCTTGCTTTAGTAGCATATTGCCTACTTTCCAACTACCTGTTGATTCACCCTAAGGCCCCAAATTAGGGTTAGCAAACTCAGGCTAGGGTTATGGTTAGAAAAACTATGGCATATCGAGACATCAACATGTGTTTTTATGACAGTACTGCTCCCCACAAGGATGAGAAAACAAAATTCAGCATGCTTTAGTAGCATATTGAGTACTTTCCAACTACCTGTTGATTCACCCTAAGGCCCCAAATTAGGGTTAGCAAACTCAGGCTAGGGTTACGGTTAGAAAAACTATGGCATATCCAGACATCAACATGTGTTTTTATGACAGTTCTGCTCCCCACACGGATGAGAAACCACAATGCAGCTTGCTTTAGTAGCATATTGCCTACTTTCCAACTACCTGTTGATTCACCATAAGGCCCAAATTATGGTTAGCAAACTCAGGCTACGGTTACGGTTAGAAAAACTATGGCATATCCAGACATCAACATGTGTTTTTATGACAGTTCTGCTCCCCACACGGATGAGAAACCACAATTCAGCTTGCTTTAGTAGCATATTGCCTACTTTCCAACTACCTGTTGATTCACCATAAGGCCCCAAATTAGGGTTAGCAAACTCAGGCTAGGGTTAGGGTTAGAAAAACTATGGCATATCCAGACATCAACATGTGTTTTTTTGACAGTTCTGCTCCCCACACGGATGAGAAACCACAATTCAGCTTGCTTTAGTAGCATATTGCCTACTTTCCAACTACCTGTTGATTCACCATAAGGCCCCAAATTATGGTCATGGTTAGCAAACTGAGGCTACGGTTAGGGTTAGAATAACCATGGCATATCCAGACATCAACATGTGTTTTTATGACAGTTCTGCTCCCCACAAGGATGAGAAACCACAATTCAGCTTGCTTTAGTAGCATATTGCCTACTTTCCAACTACCTGTTGATTCACCATAAGGCCCCAAATTAGGGTTAGCAAACTCAGGCTATGGTTAGGGTTAGAAAAACTATGGCATATCCAGACATCATCATGTGTTTTTATGACAGTTCTGCTCCCCACACGGATGAGAAACCACAATTCAGCTTGCTTTAGTAGCATATTGCCTACTTTCCAACTACCTGTTGATTCACCTTAAGGCCCGAAATTAGGGTTAGCAAACTCAGGCTATGGTTAGGGTTAGAAAAACTATGGCATATCCAGACATCAACATGTGTTTTTATGACAGTTCTGCTCCCCACACGGATGAGAAACCACAATTCAGCTTGCTTTAGTAGCATATTGCCTACTTTCCAACTACCTGTTGATTCACCTTAAGGCCCCAAATTACGGTTAGGGTTAGCAAACTGAGGCTACGGTTAGGGTTAGAATAACTATGGCTTATCCAGACATCAACATGTGTTTTTATGACAGTTCTGCTCCCCACACGGATGAGTAACCACAATTCAGCTTGCTTTAGTAGCATATTGCCTACTTTCCAACTACCTGTTGATTCACCATAAGGCCCCAAATTACGGTTAGCAAACTCAGGCTAGGGTTAGGGTTAGAAAAACTATGGCATATCCAGACATCAACATGTGTTTTTATGACAGTTCTGCTCCCCACACGGATGAGAAACCACAATGCAGCTTGCTTTAGTAGCATATTGCCTACTTTCCAACTACCTGTTGATTCACCATAAGGCCCAAATTATGGTTAGCAAACTCAGGCTACGGTTACGGTTAGAAAAACTATGGCATATCCAGACATCAACATGTGTTTTTATGACAGTTCTGCTCCCCACACGGATGAGAAACCACAATTCAGCTTGCTTTAGTAGCATATTGCCTACTTTCCAACTACCTGTTGATTCACCATAAGGCCCCAAATTAGGGTTAGCAAACTCAGGCTAGGGTTAGGGTTAGAAAAACTATGGCATATCCAGACATCAACATGTGTTTTTATGACAGTTCTGCTCCCCACACGGATGAGAAACCACAATGCAGCTTGCTTTAGTAGCATATTGCCTACTTTCCAACTACCTGTTGATTCACCATAAGGCCACAAATTAGGGTTAGCAAACTCAGGCTAGGGTTAGGGTTAGAAAATCTATGGCATATCGAGACATCAACATGTGTTTTTATGACAGTTCTGCTCCCCACACGGATGAGAAACCACAATTCAGCTTGCTTTAGTAGCATATTGCCTACTTTCCAACTACCTGTTGATTCACCCTAAGGCCCCAAATTAGGGTTAGCAAACTCAGGCTAGGGTTAGGGTTAGAAAAACTATGGCATATCCAGACATCAACATGTGTTTTTATGACAGTTCTGCTCCCCACACGGATGAGAAACCACAATTCAGCTTGCTTTAGTAGCATATTGCCTACTTTCCAACTACCTGTTGATTCACCATAAGGCCACAAATTAGGGTTAGCAAACTCAGGCTAGGGTTAGGGTTAGAAAATCTATGGCATATCGAGACATCAACATGTGTTTTTATGACAATTCTGCTCCCCACACGGATGAGAAACCACAATTCAGCTTGCTTTAGTAGCATATTGCCTACTTTCCAACTACCTGTTGATTCACCCTAAGGCCCCAAATTAGGGTTAGCAAACTCAGGCTACGGTTACGGTTAGAAGAACTATAGCATATCCAGACATCAACATGTGTTTTTATGACAGTTCTGCTCCCCACACGGATGAGAAACCACAATTCAGCTTGCTTTAGTAGCATATTGTCTACTTTCCAACTACCTGTTGATTCACCATAAGGCCCCAAATTAGGGTTAGCAAACTCAGGCTATGGTTAGGGTTAGAAAAACTATGGCATATCCAGACATCAACATGTGTTTTTATGACAGTTCTGCTCCCCACACGGATGAGAAACCACAATTCAGCTTGCTTTAGTAGCATATTGTCTACTTTCCAACTACCTGTTGATTCACCATAAGGCCCCAAATTAGGGTTAGCAAACTCAGGCTATGGTTAGGGTTAGAAAAACTATGGCATATCCAGACATCAACATGTGTTTTTATGACAGTTCTGCTCCCCACACGGATGAGAAACCACAATTCAGCTTGCTTTAGTAGCATATTGCCTACTTTCCAACTACCTGTTGATTCACCTTAAGGCCCCAAATTAGGGTTAGCAAACTCAGGCTAGGGTTAGGGTTAGAAAAACTATGGCATATCCAGACATCAACATGTGTTTTTATGACAGTTCTGCTCCCCACACGGATGAGAAACCACAATTCAGCTTGCTTTAGTAGCATATTGCCTACTTTCCAACTACCTGTTGATTCACCATAAGGCCCCAAATTAGGGTTAGCAAACTCAGGCTATGGTTAGGGTTAGAAAAACTATGGCATATCCAGACATCAACATGTGTTTTTATGACAGTTCTGCTCCCCACACGGATGAGAAACCACAATTCAGCTTGCTTTAGTAGCATATTGCCTACTTTCCAACTACCTGTTGATTCACCTTAAGGCCCCAAATTACGGTTAGGGTTAGCAAACTGAGGCTACGGTTAGGGTTAGAATAACTATGGCATATCCAGACATCAACATGTGTTTTTATGACAGTTCTGCTCCCCACACGGATGAGTAACCACAATTCAGCTTGCTTTAGTAGCATATTGCCTACTTTCCAACTACCTGTTGATTCACCATAAGGCCCAAATTATGGTTAGCAAACTCAGGCTACGGTTACGGTTAGAATAACGATGGCTTATCCAGACATCAACATGTGTTTTTATGACAGTTCTGCTCCCCACACGGATGAGAAACCACAATTCAGCTTGCTTTAGTAGCATATTGCCTACTTTCCAACTACCTGTTGATTCACCTTAAGGCCCCAAATTACGGTTAGGGTTAGCAAACTGAGGCTACGGTTAGGGTTAGAATAACTATGGCATATCCAGACATCAACATGTGTTTTTATGACAGTTCTGCTCCCCACACGGATGAGTAACCACAATTCAGCTTGCTTTAGTAGCATATTGCCTACTTTCCAACTACCTGTTGATTCACCATAAGGCCCAAATTATGGTTAGCAAACTCAGGCTACGGTTACGGTTAGAATAACGATGGCTTATCCAGACATCAACATGTGTTTTTATGACAGTTCTGCTCCCCACACGGATGAGAAACCACAATTCAGCTTGCTTTAGTAGCATATTGCCTACTTTCCAACTACCTGTTGATTCACCATAAGGCCCCAAATTAGGGTTAGCAAACTCAGGCTAGGGTTAGGGTTAGAAAAACTATGGCATATCCAGACATCAACATGTGTTTTTATGACAGTTTTGCTCCCCACACGGATGAGAAACCACAATTCAGCTTGCTTTAGTAGCATATTGCCTACTTTCCAACTACCTGTTGATTCACCTTAAGGCCCCAAATTACGGTTAGGGTTAGCAAACTGAGGCTACGGTTAGGGTTAGAATAACTATGGCATATCCAGACATCAACATGTGTTTTTATGACAGTTCTGCTCCCCACACGGATGAGTAACCACAATTCAGCTTGCTTTAGTAGCATATTGCCTACTTTCCAACTACCTGTTGATTCACCATAAGGCCCCAAATTAGGGTTAGCAAACTCAGGCTAGGGTTAGGGTTAGAAAAACTATGGCATATCCAGACATCAACATGTGTTTTTATGACAGTTCTGCTCCCCACACGGATGAGAAACCACAATTCAGCTTGCTTTAGTAGCATATTGCCTACTTTCCAACTACCTGTTGATTCACCTTAAGGCCCCAAATTACGGTTAGGGTTAGCAAACTGAGGCTACGGTTAGGGTTAGAATAACTATGGCATATCCAGACATCAACATGTGTTTTTATGACAGTTCTGCTCCCCACACGGATGAGTAACCACAATTCAGCTTGCTTTAGTAGCATATTGCCTACTTTCCAACTACCTGTTGATTCACCATAAGGCCCCAAATTAGGGTTAGCAAACTCAGGCTAGGGTTAGGGTTAGAAAAACTATGGCATATCCAGACATCAACATGTGTTTTTATGACAGTTCTGCTCCCCACACGGATGAGAAACCACAATTCAGCTTGCTTTAGTAGCATATTGCCTACTTTCCAACTACCTGTTGATTCACCATAAGGCCCAAATTATGGTTAGCAAACTCAGGCTACGGTTACGGTTAGAAAAACTATGGCATATCCAGACATCAACATGTGTTTTTATGACAGTTCTGCTCCCCACACGGATGAGAAACCACAATTCAGCTTGCTTTAGTAGCATATTGCCTACTTTCCAACTACCTGTTGATTCACCATAAGGCCCAAATTATGGTTAGCAAACTCAGGCTACGGTTAGGGTTAGAAAAACTATGGCATATCCAGACATCAACATGTGTTTTTATGACAGTTCTGCTCCCCACACGGATGAGAAACCACAATTCAGCTTGCTTTAGTAGCATATTGCCTACTTTCCAACTACCTGTTGATTCACCATAAGGCCACAAATTAGGGTTAGCAAACTCAGGCTAGGGTTAGGGTTAGAAAATCTATGGCATATCGAGACATCAACATGTGTTTTTATGACAATTCTGCTCCCCACACGGATGAGAAACCACAATTCAGCTTGCTTTAGTAGCATATTGCCTACTTTCCAACTACCTGTTGATTCACCCTAAGGCCCCAAATTAGGGTTAGCAAACTCAGGCTAGGGTTACGGTTAGAAGAACTATAGCATATCCAGACATCAACATGTGTTTTTATGACAGTTCTGCTCCCCACACGGATGAGAAACCACAATTCAGCTTGCTTTAGTAGCATATTGTCTACTTTCCAACTACCTGTTGATTCACCATAAGGCCCCAAATTAGGGTTAGCAAACTCAGGCTATGGTTAGGGTTAGAAAAACTATGGCATATCCAGACATCAACATGTGTTTTTATGACAGTTCTGCTCCCCACACGGATGAGAAACCACAATTCAGCTTGCTTTAGTAGCATATTGTCTACTTTCCAACTACCTGTTGATTCACCATAAGGCCCCAAATTAGGGTTAGCAAACTCAGGCTATGGTTAGGGTTAGAAAAACTATGGCATATCCAGACATCAACATGTGTTTTTATGACAGTTCTGCTCCCCACACGGATGAGAAACCACAATTCAGCTTGCTTTAGTAGCATATTGCCTACTTTCCAACTACCTGTTGATTCACCTTAAGGCCCCAAATTAGGGTTAGCAAACTCAGGCTAGGGTTAGGGTTAGAAAAACTATGGCATATCCAGACATCAACATGTGTTTTTATGACAGTTCTGCTCCCCACACGGATGAGAAACCACAATTCAGCTTGCTTTAGTAGCATATTGCCTACTTTCCAACTACCTGTTGATTCACCATAAGGCCCCAAATTAGGGTTAGCAAACTCAGGCTAGGGTTAGGGTTAGAAAAACTATGGCATATCCAGACATCAACATGTGTTTTTATGACAGTTCTGCTCCCCACACGGATGAGAAACCACAATTCAGCTTGCTTTAGTAGCATATTGCCTACTTTCCAACTACCTGTTGATTCACCTTAAGGCCCCAAATTACGGTTAGGGTTAGCAAACTGAGGCTACGGTTAGGGTTAGAATAACTATGGCATATCCAGACATCAACATGTGTTTTTATGACAGTTCTGCTCCCCACACGGATGAGTAACCACAATTCAGCTTGCTTTAGTAGCATATTGCCTACTTTCCAACTACCTGTTGATTCACCATAAGGCCCAAATTATGGTTAGCAAACTCAGGCTACGGTTACGGTTAGAATAACGATGGCTTATCCAGACATCAACATGTGTTTTTATGACAGTTCTGCTCCCCACACGGATGAGTAACCACAATTCAGCTTGCTTTAGTAGCATATTGCCTACTTTCCAACTACCTGTTGATTCACCATAAGGCCCCAAATTAGGGTTAGCAAACTCAGGCTAGGGTTAGGGTTAGAAAAACTATGGCATATCCAGACATCAACATGTGTTTTTTTGACAGTTCTGCTCCCCACACGGATGAGAAACCACAATTCAGCTTGCTTTAGTAGCATATTGCCTACTTTCCAACTACCTGTTGATTCACCATAAGGCCCAAATTATGGTTAGCAAACTCAGGCTACGGTTACGGTTAGAAAAACTATGGCATATCCAGACATCAACATGTGTTTTTATGACAGTTCTGCTCCCCACACGGATGAGAAACCACAATTCAGCTTGCTTTAGTAGCATATTGCCTACTTTCCAACTACCTGTTGATTCACCATAAGGCCCCAAATTAGGGTTAGCAAACTCAGGCTAGGGTTAGGGTTAGAAAAACTATGGCATATCCAGACATCAACATGTGTTTTTATGACAGTTTTGCTCCCCACACGGATGAGAAACCACAATTCAGCTTGCTTTAGTAGCATATTGCCTACTTTCCAACTACCTGTTGATTCACCTTAAGGCCCCAAATTACGGTTAGGGTTAGCAAACTGAGGCTACGGTTAGGGTTAGAATAACTATGGCATATCCAGACATCAACATGTGTTTTTATGACAGTTCTGCTCCCCACACGGATGAGTAACCACAATTCAGCTTGCTTTAGTAGCATATTGCCTACTTTCCAACTACCTGTTGATTCACCATAAGGCCCCAAATTAGGGTTAGCAAACTCAGGCTAGGGTTAGGGTTAGAAAAACTATGGCATATCCAGACATCAACATGTGTTTTTATGACAGTTCTGCTCCCCACACGGATGAGAAACCACAATTCAGCTTGCTTTAGTAGCATATTGCCTACTTTCCAACTACCTGTTGATTCACCTTAAGGCCCCAAATTAGGGTTAGCAAACTCAGGCTAGGGTTAGGGTTAGAAAAACTATGGCATATCCAGACATCAACATGTGTTTTTATGACAGTTCTGCTCCCCACACGGATGAGAAACCACAATTCAGCTTGCTTTAGTAGCATATTGCCTACTTTCCAACTACCTGTTGATTCACCATAAGGCCCCAAATTAGGGTTAGCAAACTCAGGCTAGGGTTAGGGTTAGAAAATCTATGGCATATCGAGACATCAAAATGTGTTTTTATGACAATTCTGCTCCCCACACGGATGAGAAACCACAATTCAGCTTGCTTTAGTAGCATATTGCCTACTTTCCAACTACCTGTTGATTCACCCTAAGGCCCCAAATTAGGGTTAGCAAACTCAGGCTAGGGTTACGGTTAGAAGAACTATAGCATATCCAGACATCAACATGTGTTTTTATGACAGTTCTGCTCCCCACACGGATGAGAAACCACAATTCAGCTTGCTTTAGTAGCATATTGTCTACTTTCCAACTACCTGTTGATTCACCATAAGGCCCCAAATTAGGGTTAGCAAACTCAGGCTATGGTTAGGGTTAGAAAAACTATGGCATATCCAGACATCAACATGTGTTTTTATGACAGTTCTGCTCCCCACACGGATGAGAAACCACAATTCAGCTTGCTTTAGTAGCATATTGTCTACTTTCCAACTACCTGTTGATTCACCATAAGGCCCCAAATTAGGGTTAGCAAACTCAGGCTATGGTTAGGGTTAGAAAAACTATGGCATATCCAGACATCAACATGTGTTTTTATGACAGTTCTGCTCCCCACACGGATGAGAAACCACAATTCAGCTTGCTTTAGTAGCATATTGCCTACTTTCCAACTACCTGTTGATTCACCTTAAGGCCCCAAATTAGGGTTAGCAAACTCAGGCTAGGGTTAGGGTTAGAAAAACTATGGCATATCCAGACATCAACATGTGTTTTTATGACAGTTCTGCTCCCCACACGGATGAGAAACCACAATTCAGCTTGCTTTAGTAGCATATTGCCTACTTTCCAACTACCTGTTGATTCACCATAAGGCCCCAAATTAGGGTTAGCAAACTCAGGCTATGGTTAGGGTTAGAAAAACTATGGCATATCCAGACATCAACATGTGTTTTTATGACAGTTCTGCTCCCCACACGGATGAGAAACCACAATTCAGCTTGCTTTAGTAGCATATTGCCTACTTTCCAACTACCTGTTGATTCACCTTAAGGCCCCAAATTACGGTTAGGGTTAGCAAACTGAGGCTACGGTTAGGGTTAGAATAACTATGGCATATCCAGACATCAACATGTGTTTTTATGACAGTTCTGCTCCCCACACGGATGAGTAACCACAATTCAGCTTGCTTTAGTAGCATATTGCCTACTTTCCAACTACCTGTTGATTCACCATAAGGCCCAAATTATGGTTAGCAAACTCAGGCTACGGTTACGGTTAGAATAACGATGGCTTATCCAGACATCAACATGTGTTTTTATGACAGTTCTGCTCCCCACACGGATGAGTAACCACAATTCAGCTTGCTTTAGTAGCATATTGCCTACTTTCCAACTACCTGTTGATTCACCATAAGGCCCCAAATTAGGGTTAGCAAACTCAGGCTAGGGTTAGGGTTAGAAAAACTATGGCATATCCAGACATCAACATGTGTTTTTTTGACAGTTCTGCTCCCCACACGGATGAGAAACCACAATTCAGCTTGCTTTAGTAGCATATTGCCTACTTTCCAACTACCTGTTGATTCACCATAAGGCCCAAATTATGGTTAGCAAACTCAGGCTACGGTTACGGTTAGAAAAACTATGGCATATCCAGACATCAACATGTGTTTTTATGACAGTTCTGCTCCCCACACGGATGAGAAACCACAATTCAGCTTGCTTTAGTAGCATATTGCCTACTTTCCAACTACCTGTTGATTCACCATAAGGCCCCAAATTAGGGTTAGCAAACTCAGGCTAGGGTTAGGGTTAGAAAAACTATGGCATATCCAGACATCAACATGTGTTTTTATGACAGTTTTGCTCCCCACACGGATGAGAAACCACAATTCAGCTTGCTTTAGTAGCATATTGCCTACTTTCCAACTACCTGTTGATTCACCTTAAGGCCCCAAATTACGGTTAGGGTTAGCAAACTGAGGCTACGGTTAGGGTTAGAATAACTATGGCATATCCAGACATCAACATGTGTTTTTATGACAGTTCTGCTCCCCACACGGATGAGTAACCACAATTCAGCTTGCTTTAGTAGCATATTGCCTACTTTCCAACTACCTGTTGATTCACCATAAGGCCCAAATTATGGTTAGCAAACTCAGGCTACGGTTACGGTTAGAATAACGATGGCTTATCCAGACATCAACATGTGTTTTTATGACAGTTCTGCTCCCCACACGGATGAGTAACCACAATTCAGCTTGCTTTAGTAGCATATTGCCTACTTTCCAACTACCTGTTGATTCACCATAAGGCCCCAAATTAGGGTTAGCAAACTCAGGCTAGGGTTAGGGTTAGAAAAACTATGGCATATCCAGACATCAACATGTGTTTTTTTGACAGTTCTGCTCCCCACACGGATGAGAAACCACAATTCAGCTTGCTTTAGTAGCATATTGCCTACTTTCCAACTACCTGTTGATTCACCATAAGGCCCAAATTATGGTTAGCAAACTCAGGCTACGGTTACGGTTAGAAAAACTATGGCATATCCAGACATCAACATGTGTTTTTATGACAGTTCTGCTCCCCACACGGATGAGAAACCACAATTCAGCTTGCTTTAGTAGCATATTGCCTACTTTCCAACTACCTGTTGATTCACCTTAAGGCCCCAAATTACGGTTAGGGTTAGCAAACTGAGGCTACGGTTAGGGTTAGAATAACTATGGCATATCCAGACATCAACATGTGTTTTTATGACAGTTCTGCTCCCCACACGGATGAGTAACCACAATTCAGCTTGCTTTAGTAGCATATTGCCTACTTTCCAACTACCTGTTGATTCACCATAAGGCCCAAATTATGGTTAGCAAACTCAGGCTACGGTTACGGTTAGAATAACGATGGCTTATCCAGACATCAACATGTGTTTTTATGACAGTTCTGCTCCCCACACGGATGAGTAACCACAATTCAGCTTGCTTTAGTAGCATATTGCCTACTTTCCAACTACCTGTTGATTCACCATAAGGCCCCAAATTAGGGTTAGCAAACTCAGGCTAGGGTTAGGGTTAGAAAAACTATGGCATATCCAGACATCAACATGTGTTTTTTTGACAGTTCTGCTCCCCACACGGATGAGAAACCACAATTCAGCTTGCTTTAGTAGCATATTGCCTACTTTCCAACTACCTGTTGATTCACCATAAGGCCCAAATTATGGTTAGCAAACTCAGGCTACGGTTACGGTTAGAAAAACTATGGCATATCCAGACATCAACATGTGTTTTTATGACAGTTCTGCTCCCCACACGGATGAGAAACCACAATTCAGCTTGCTTTAGTAGCATATTGCCTACTTTCCAACTACCTGTTGATTCACCATAAGGCCCCAAATTAGGGTTAGCAAACTCAGGCTAGGGTTAGGGTTAGAAAAACTATGGCATATCCAGACATCAACATGTGTTTTTATGACAGTTTTGCTCCCCACACGGATGAGAAACCACAATTCAGCTTGCTTTAGTAGCATATTGCCTACTTTCCAACTACCTGTTGATTCACCTTAAGGCCCCAAATTACGGTTAGGGTTAGCAAACTGAGGCTACGGTTAGGGTTAGAATAACTATGGCATATCCAGACATCAACATGTGTTTTTATGACAGTTCTGCTCCCCACACGGATGAGTAACCACAATTCAGCTTGCTTTAGTAGCATATTGCCTACTTTCCAACTACCTGTTGATTCACCATAAGGCCCAAATTATGGTTAGCAAACTCAGGCTACGGTTACGGTTAGAATAACGATGGCTTATCCAGACATCAACATGTGTTTTTATGACAGTTCTGCTCCCCACACGGATGAGTAACCACAATTCAGCTTGCTTTAGTAGCATATTGCCTACTTTCCAACTACCTGTTGATTCACCTTAAGGCCCCAAATTACGGTTAGGGTTAGCAAACTGAGGCTACGGTTAGGGTTAGAATAACTATGGCATATCCAGACATCAACATGTGTTTTTATGACAGTTCTGCTCCCCACACGGATGAGTAACCACAATTCAGCTTGCTTTAGTAGCATATTGCCTACTTTCCAACTACCTGTTGATTCACCATAAGGCCCAAATTATGGTTAGCAAACTCAGGCTACGGTTACGGTTAGAATAACGATGGCTTATCCAGACATCAACATGTGTTTTTATGACAGTTCTGCTCCCCACACGGATGAGTAACCACAATTCAGCTTGCTTTAGTAGCATATTGCCTACTTTCCAACTACCTGTTGATTCACCATAAGGCCCCAAATTAGGGTTAGCAAACTCAGGCTAGGGTTAGGGTTAGAAAAACTATGGCATATCCAGACATCAACATGTGTTTTTTTGACAGTTCTGCTCCCCACACGGATGAGTAACCACAATTCAGCTTGCTTTAGTAGCATATTGCCTACTTTCCAACTACCTGTTGATTCACCATAAGGCCCCAAATTAGGGTTAGCAAACTCAGGCTAGGGTTAGGGTTAGAAAAACTATGGCATATCCAGACATCAACATGTGTTTTTTTGACAGTTCTGCTCCCCACACGGATGAGAAACCACAATTCAGCTTGCTTTAGTAGCATATTGCCTACTTTCCAACTACCTGTTGATTCACCATAAGGCCCAAATTATGGTTAGCAAACTCAGGCTACGGTTACGGTTAGAAAAACTATGGCATATCCAGACATCAACATGTGTTTTTATGACAGTTCTGCTCCCCACACGGATGAGAAACCACAATTCAGCTTGCTTTAGTAGCATATTGCCTACTTTCCAACTACCTGTTGATTCACCATAAGGCCCCAAATTAGGGTTAGCAAACTCAGGCTAGGGTTAGGGTTAGAAAAACTATGGCATATCCAGACATCAACATGTGTTTTTATGACAGTTTTGCTCCCCACACGGATGAGAAACCACAATTCAGCTTGCTTTAGTAGCATATTGCCTACTTTCCAACTACCTGTTGATTCACCTTAAGGCCCCAAATTACGGTTAGGGTTAGCAAACTGAGGCTACGGTTAGGGTTAGAATAACTATGGCATATCCAGACATCAACATGTGTTTTTATGACAGTTCTGCTCCCCACACGGATGAGTAACCACAATTCAGCTTGCTTTAGTAGCATATTGCCTACTTTCCAACTACCTGTTGATTCACCATAAGGCCCAAATTATGGTTAGCAAACTCAGGCTACGGTTACGGTTAGAATAACGATGGCTTATCCAGACATCAACATGTGTTTTTATGACAGTTCTGCTCCCCACACGGATGAGTAACCACAATTCAGCTTGCTTTAGTAGCATATTGCCTACTTTCCAACTACCTGTTGATTCACCATAAGGCCCCAAATTAGGGTTAGCAAACTCAGGCTAGGGTTAGGGTTAGAAAAACTATGGCATATCCAGACATCAACATGTGTTTTTTTGACAGTTCTGCTCCCCACACGGATGAGAAACCACAATTCAGCTTGCTTTAGTAGCATATTGCCTACTTTCCAACTACCTGTTGATTCACCATAAGGCCCAAATTATGGTTAGCAAACTCAGGCTACGGTTACGGTTAGAAAAACTATGGCATATCCAGACATCAACATGTGTTTTTATGACAGTTCTGCTCCCCACACGGATGAGAAACCACAATTCAGCTTGCTTTAGTAGCATATTGCCTACTTTCCAACTACCTGTTGATTCACCTTAAGGCCCCAAATTACGGTTAGGGTTAGCAAACTGAGGCTACGGTTAGGGTTAGAATAACTATGGCATATCCAGACATCAACATGTGTTTTTATGACAGTTCTGCTCCCCACACGGATGAGTAACCACAATTCAGCTTGCTTTAGTAGCATATTGCCTACTTTCCAACTACCTGTTGATTCACCATAAGGCCCAAATTATGGTTAGCAAACTCAGGCTACGGTTACGGTTAGAATAACGATGGCTTATCCAGACATCAACATGTGTTTTTATGACAGTTCTGCTCCCCACACGGATGAGTAACCACAATTCAGCTTGCTTTAGTAGCATATTGCCTACTTTCCAACTACCTGTTGATTCACCATAAGGCCCCAAATTAGGGTTAGCAAACTCAGGCTAGGGTTAGGGTTAGAAAAACTATGGCATATCCAGACATCAACATGTGTTTTTTTGACAGTTCTGCTCCCCACACGGATGAGAAACCACAATTCAGCTTGCTTTAGTAGCATATTGCCTACTTTCCAACTACCTGTTGATTCACCATAAGGCCCAAATTATGGTTAGCAAACTCAGGCTACGGTTACGGTTAGAAAAACTATGGCATATCCAGACATCAACATGTGTTTTTATGACAGTTCTGCTCCCCACACGGATGAGAAACCACAATTCAGCTTGCTTTAGTAGCATATTGCCTACTTTCCAACTACCTGTTGATTCACCATAAGGCCCCAAATTAGGGTTAGCAAACTCAGGCTAGGGTTAGGGTTAGAAAAACTATGGCATATCCAGACATCAACATGTGTTTTTATGACAGTTTTGCTCCCCACACGGATGAGAAACCACAATTCAGCTTGCTTTAGTAGCATATTGCCTACTTTCCAACTACCTGTTGATTCACCTTAAGGCCCCAAATTACGGTTAGGGTTAGCAAACTGAGGCTACGGTTAGGGTTAGAATAACTATGGCATATCCAGACATCAACATGTGTTTTTATGACAGTTCTGCTCCCCACACGGATGAGTAACCACAATTCAGCTTGCTTTAGTAGCATATTGCCTACTTTCCAACTACCTGTTGATTCACCATAAGGCCCAAATTATGGTTAGCAAACTCAGGCTACGGTTACGGTTAGAATAACGATGGCTTATCCAGACATCAACATGTGTTTTTATGACAGTTCTGCTCCCCACACGGATGAGTAACCACAATTCAGCTTGCTTTAGTAGCATATTGCCTACTTTCCAACTACCTGTTGATTCACCATAAGGCCCCAAATTAGGGTTAGCAAACTCAGGCTAGGGTTAGGGTTAGAAAAACTATGGCATATCCAGACATCAACATGTGTTTTTATGACAGTTCTGCTCCCCACACGGATGAGTAACCACAATTCAGCTTGCTTTAGTAGCATATTGCCTACTTTCCAACTACCTGTTGATTCACCATAAGGCCCCAAATTAGGGTTAGCAAACTCAGGCTAGGGTTAGGGTTAGAAAAACTATGGCATATCCAGACATCAACATGTGTTTTTATGACAGTTCTGCTCCCCACACGGATGAGAAACCACAATTCAGCTTGCTTTAGTAGCATATTGCCTACTTTCCAACTACCTGTTGATTCACCTTAAGGCCCCAAATTAGGGTTAGCAAACTCAGGCTAGGGTTAGGGTTAGAAAAACTATGGCATATCCAGACATCAACATGTGTTTTTATGACAGTTCTGCTCCCCACACGGATGAGAAACCACAATTCAGCTTGCTTTAGTAGCATATTGCCTACTTTCCAACTACCTGTTGATTCACCATAAGGCCCCAAATTAGGGTTAGCAAACTCAGGCTAGGGTTAGGGTTAGAAAATCTATGGCATATCGAGACATCAAAATGTGTTTTTATGACAATTCTGCTCCCCACACGGATGAGAAACCACAATTCAGCTTGCTTTAGTAGCATATTGCCTACTTTCCAACTACCTGTTGATTCACCCTAAGGCCCCAAATTAGGGTTAGCAAACTCAGGCTAGGGTTACGGTTAGAAGAACTATAGCATATCCAGACATCAACATGTGTTTTTATGACAGTTCTGCTCCCCACACGGATGAGAAACCACAATTCAGCTTGCTTTAGTAGCATATTGTCTACTTTCCAACTACCTGTTGATTCACCATAAGGCCCCAAATTAGGGTTAGCAAACTCAGGCTATGGTTAGGGTTAGAAAAACTATGGCATATCCAGACATCAACATGTGTTTTTATGACAGTTCTGCTCCCCACACGGATGAGAAACCACAATTCAGCTTGCTTTAGTAGCATATTGTCTACTTTCCAACTACCTGTTGATTCACCATAAGGCCCCAAATTAGGGTTAGCAAACTCAGGCTATGGTTAGGGTTAGAAAAACTATGGCATATCCAGACATCAACATGTGTTTTTATGACAGTTCTGCTCCCCACACGGATGAGAAACCACAATTCAGCTTGCTTTAGTAGCATATTGCCTACTTTCCAACTACCTGTTGATTCACCTTAAGGCCCCAAATTAGGGTTAGCAAACTCAGGCTAGGGTTAGGGTTAGAAAAACTATGGCATATCCAGACATCAACATGTGTTTTTATGACAGTTCTGCTCCCCACACGGATGAGAAACCACAATTCAGCTTGCTTTAGTAGCATATTGCCTACTTTCCAACTACCTGTTGATTCACCATAAGGCCCCAAATTAGGGTTAGCAAACTCAGGCTAGGGTTAGGGTTAGAAAAACTATGGCATATCCAGACATCAACATGTGTTTTTATGACAGTTCTGCTCCCCACACGGATGAGAAACCACAATTCAGCTTGCTTTAGTAGCATATTGCCTACTTTCCAACTACCTGTTGATTCACCTTAAGGCCCCAAATTACGGTTAGGGTTAGCAAACTGAGGCTACGGTTAGGGTTAGAATAACTATGGCATATCCAGACATCAACATGTGTTTTTATGACAGTTCTGCTCCCCACACGGATGAGTAACCACAATTCAGCTTGCTTTAGTAGCATATTGCCTACTTTCCAACTACCTGTTGATTCACCATAAGGCCCAAATTATGGTTAGCAAACTCAGGCTACGGTTACGGTTAGAATAACGATGGCTTATCCAGACATCAACATGTGTTTTTATGACAGTTCTGCTCCCCACACGGATGAGTAACCACAATTCAGCTTGCTTTAGTAGCATATTGCCTACTTTCCAACTACCTGTTGATTCACCATAAGGCCCCAAATTAGGGTTAGCAAACTCAGGCTAGGGTTAGGGTTAGAAAAACTATGGCATATCCAGACATCAACATGTGTTTTTTTGACAGTTCTGCTCCCCACACGGATGAGAAACCACAATTCAGCTTGCTTTAGTAGCATATTGCCTACTTTCCAACTACCTGTTGATTCACCATAAGGCCCAAATTATGGTTAGCAAACTCAGGCTACGGTTACGGTTAGAAAAACTATGGCATATCCAGACATCAACATGTGTTTTTATGACAGTTCTGCTCCCCACACGGATGAGAAACCACAATTCAGCTTGCTTTAGTAGCATATTGCCTACTTTCCAACTACCTGTTGATTCACCATAAGGCCCCAAATTAGGGTTAGCAAACTCAGGCTAGGGTTAGGGTTAGAAAAACTATGGCATATCCAGACATCAACATGTGTTTTTATGACAGTTTTGCTCCCCACACGGATGAGAAACCACAATTCAGCTTGCTTTAGTAGCATATTGCCTACTTTCCAACTACCTGTTGATTCACCTTAAGGCCCCAAATTACGGTTAGGGTTAGCAAACTGAGGCTACGGTTAGGGTTAGAATAACTATGGCATATCCAGACATCAACATGTGTTTTTATGACAGTTCTGCTCCCCACACGGATGAGTAACCACAATTCAGCTTGCTTTAGTAGCATATTGCCTACTTTCCAACTACCTGTTGATTCACCATAAGGCCCCAAATTAGGGTTAGCAAACTCAGGCTAGGGTTAGGGTTAGAAAAACTATGGCATATCCAGACATCAACATGTGTTTTTATGACAGTTCTGCTCCCCACACGGATGAGAAACCACAATTCAGCTTGCTTTAGTAGCATATTGCCTACTTTCCAACTACCTGTTGATTCACCTTAAGGCCCCAAATTAGGGTTAGCAAACTCAGGCTAGGGTTAGGGTTAGAAAAACTATGGCATATCCAGACATCAACATGTGTTTTTATGACAGTTCTGCTCCCCACACGGATGAGAAACCACAATTCAGCTTGCTTTAGTAGCATATTGCCTACTTTCCAACTACCTGTTGATTCACCATAAGGCCCCAAATTAGGGTTAGCAAACTCAGGCTAGGGTTAGGGTTAGAAAATCTATGGCATATCGAGACATCAAAATGTGTTTTTATGACAATTCTGCTCCCCACACGGATGAGAAACCACAATTCAGCTTGCTTTAGTAGCATATTGCCTACTTTCCAACTACCTGTTGATTCACCCTAAGGCCCCAAATTAGGGTTAGCAAACTCAGGCTAGGGTTACGGTTAGAAGAACTATAGCATATCCAGACATCAACATGTGTTTTTATGACAGTTCTGCTCCCCACACGGATGAGAAACCACAATTCAGCTTGCTTTAGTAGCATATTGTCTACTTTCCAACTACCTGTTGATTCACCATAAGGCCCCAAATTAGGGTTAGCAAACTCAGGCTATGGTTAGGGTTAGAAAAACTATGGCATATCCAGACATCAACATGTGTTTTTATGACAGTTCTGCTCCCCACACGGATGAGAAACCACAATTCAGCTTGCTTTAGTAGCATATTGTCTACTTTCCAACTACCTGTTGATTCACCATAAGGCCCCAAATTAGGGTTAGCAAACTCAGGCTATGGTTAGGGTTAGAAAAACTATGGCATATCCAGACATCAACATGTGTTTTTATGACAGTTCTGCTCCCCACACGGATGAGAAACCACAATTCAGCTTGCTTTAGTAGCATATTGCCTACTTTCCAACTACCTGTTGATTCACCTTAAGGCCCCAAATTAGGGTTAGCAAACTCAGGCTAGGGTTAGGGTTAGAAAAACTATGGCATATCCAGACATCAACATGTGTTTTTATGACAGTTCTGCTCCCCACACGGATGAGAAACCACAATTCAGCTTGCTTTAGTAGCATATTGCCTACTTTCCAACTACCTGTTGATTCACCATAAGGCCCCAAATTAGGGTTAGCAAACTCAGGCTATGGTTAGGGTTAGAAAAACTATGGCATATCCAGACATCAACATGTGTTTTTATGACAGTTCTGCTCCCCACACGGATGAGAAACCACAATTCAGCTTGCTTTAGTAGCATATTGCCTACTTTCCAACTACCTGTTGATTCACCTTAAGGCCCCAAATTACGGTTAGGGTTAGCAAACTGAGGCTACGGTTAGGGTTAGAATAACTATGGCATATCCAGACATCAACATGTGTTTTTATGACAGTTCTGCTCCCCACACGGATGAGTAACCACAATTCAGCTTGCTTTAGTAGCATATTGCCTACTTTCCAACTACCTGTTGATTCACCATAAGGCCCAAATTATGGTTAGCAAACTCAGGCTACGGTTACGGTTAGAATAACGATGGCTTATCCAGACATCAACATGTGTTTTTATGACAGTTCTGCTCCCCACACGGATGAGTAACCACAATTCAGCTTGCTTTAGTAGCATATTGCCTACTTTCCAACTACCTGTTGATTCACCATAAGGCCCCAAATTAGGGTTAGCAAACTCAGGCTAGGGTTAGGGTTAGAAAAACTATGGCATATCCAGACATCAACATGTGTTTTTTTGACAGTTCTGCTCCCCACACGGATGAGAAACCACAATTCAGCTTGCTTTAGTAGCATATTGCCTACTTTCCAACTACCTGTTGATTCACCATAAGGCCCAAATTATGGTTAGCAAACTCAGGCTACGGTTACGGTTAGAAAAACTATGGCATATCCAGACATCAACATGTGTTTTTATGACAGTTCTGCTCCCCACACGGATGAGAAACCACAATTCAGCTTGCTTTAGTAGCATATTGCCTACTTTCCAACTACCTGTTGATTCACCATAAGGCCCCAAATTAGGGTTAGCAAACTCAGGCTAGGGTTAGGGTTAGAAAAACTATGGCATATCCAGACATCAACATGTGTTTTTATGACAGTTTTGCTCCCCACACGGATGAGAAACCACAATTCAGCTTGCTTTAGTAGCATATTGCCTACTTTCCAACTACCTGTTGATTCACCTTAAGGCCCCAAATTACGGTTAGGGTTAGCAAACTGAGGCTACGGTTAGGGTTAGAATAACTATGGCATATCCAGACATCAACATGTGTTTTTATGACAGTTCTGCTCCCCACACGGATGAGTAACCACAATTCAGCTTGCTTTAGTAGCATATTGCCTACTTTCCAACTACCTGTTGATTCACCATAAGGCCCAAATTATGGTTAGCAAACTCAGGCTACGGTTACGGTTAGAATAACGATGGCTTATCCAGACATCAACATGTGTTTTTATGACAGTTCTGCTCCCCACACGGATGAGTAACCACAATTCAGCTTGCTTTAGTAGCATATTGCCTACTTTCCAACTACCTGTTGATTCACCATAAGGCCCCAAATTAGGGTTAGCAAACTCAGGCTAGGGTTAGGGTTAGAAAAACTATGGCATATCCAGACATCAACATGTGTTTTTTTGACAGTTCTGCTCCCCACACGGATGAGAAACCACAATTCAGCTTGCTTTAGTAGCATATTGCCTACTTTCCAACTACCTGTTGATTCACCATAAGGCCCAAATTATGGTTAGCAAACTCAGGCTACGGTTACGGTTAGAAAAACTATGGCATATCCAGACATCAACATGTGTTTTTATGACAGTTCTGCTCCCCACACGGATGAGAAACCACAATTCAGCTTGCTTTAGTAGCATATTGCCTACTTTCCAACTACCTGTTGATTCACCTTAAGGCCCCAAATTACGGTTAGGGTTAGCAAACTGAGGCTACGGTTAGGGTTAGAATAACTATGGCATATCCAGACATCAACATGTGTTTTTATGACAGTTCTGCTCCCCACACGGATGAGTAACCACAATTCAGCTTGCTTTAGTAGCATATTGCCTACTTTCCAACTACCTGTTGATTCACCATAAGGCCCAAATTATGGTTAGCAAACTCAGGCTACGGTTACGGTTAGAATAACGATGGCTTATCCAGACATCAACATGTGTTTTTATGACAGTTCTGCTCCCCACACGGATGAGTAACCACAATTCAGCTTGCTTTAGTAGCATATTGCCTACTTTCCAACTACCTGTTGATTCACCATAAGGCCCCAAATTAGGGTTAGCAAACTCAGGCTAGGGTTAGGGTTAGAAAAACTATGGCATATCCAGACATCAACATGTGTTTTTTTGACAGTTCTGCTCCCCACACGGATGAGAAACCACAATTCAGCTTGCTTTAGTAGCATATTGCCTACTTTCCAACTACCTGTTGATTCACCATAAGGCCCAAATTATGGTTAGCAAACTCAGGCTACGGTTACGGTTAGAAAAACTATGGCATATCCAGACATCAACATGTGTTTTTATGACAGTTCTGCTCCCCACACGGATGAGAAACCACAATTCAGCTTGCTTTAGTAGCATATTGCCTACTTTCCAACTACCTGTTGATTCACCATAAGGCCCCAAATTAGGGTTAGCAAACTCAGGCTAGGGTTAGGGTTAGAAAAACTATGGCATATCCAGACATCAACATGTGTTTTTATGACAGTTTTGCTCCCCACACGGATGAGAAACCACAATTCAGCTTGCTTTAGTAGCATATTGCCTACTTTCCAACTACCTGTTGATTCACCTTAAGGCCCCAAATTACGGTTAGGGTTAGCAAACTGAGGCTACGGTTAGGGTTAGAATAACTATGGCATATCCAGACATCAACATGTGTTTTTATGACAGTTCTGCTCCCCACACGGATGAGTAACCACAATTCAGCTTGCTTTAGTAGCATATTGCCTACTTTCCAACTACCTGTTGATTCACCATAAGGCCCAAATTATGGTTAGCAAACTCAGGCTACGGTTACGGTTAGAATAACGATGGCTTATCCAGACATCAACATGTGTTTTTATGACAGTTCTGCTCCCCACACGGATGAGTAACCACAATTCAGCTTGCTTTAGTAGCATATTGCCTACTTTCCAACTACCTGTTGATTCACCATAAGGCCCCAAATTAGGGTTAGCAAACTCAGGCTAGGGTTAGGGTTAGAAAAACTATGGCATATCCAGACATCAACATGTGTTTTTTTGACAGTTCTGCTCCCCACACGGATGAGAAACCACAATTCAGCTTGCTTTAGTAGCATATTGCCTACTTTCCAACTACCTGTTGATTCACCATAAGGCCCAAATTATGGTTAGCAAACTCAGGCTACGGTTACGGTTAGAAAAACTATGGCATATCCAGACATCAACATGTGTTTTTATGACAGTTCTGCTCCCCACACGGATGAGAAACCACAATTCAGCTTGCTTTAGTAGCATATTGCCTACTTTCCAACTACCTGTTGATTCACCATAAGGCCCCAAATTAGGGTTAGCAAACTCAGGCTAGGGTTAGGGTTAGAAAAACTATGGCATATCCAGACATCAACATGTGTTTTTATGACAGTTTTGCTCCCCACACGGATGAGAAACCACAATTCAGCTTGCTTTAGTAGCATATTGCCTACTTTCCAACTACCTGTTGATTCACCTTAAGGCCCCAAATTACGGTTAGGGTTAGCAAACTGAGGCTACGGTTAGGGTTAGAATAACTATGGCATATCCAGACATCAACATGTGTTTTTATGACAGTTCTGCTCCCCACACGGATGAGTAACCACAATTCAGCTTGCTTTAGTAGCATATTGCCTACTTTCCAACTACCTGTTGATTCACCATAAGGCCCCAAATTAGGGTTAGCAAACTCAGGCTAGGGTTAGGGTTAGAAAAACTATGGCATATCCAGACATCAACATGTGTTTTTATGACAGTTCTGCTCCCCACACGGATGAGAAACCACAATTCAGCTTGCTTTAGTAGCATATTGCCTACTTTCCAACTACCTGTTGATACACCTTAAGGCCCCAAATTAGGGTTAGCAAACTCAGGCTAGGGTTAGGGTTAGAAAAACTATGGCATATCCAGACATCAACATGTGTTTTTATGACAGTTCTGCTCCCCACACGGATGAGAAACCACAATTCAGCTTGCTTTAGTAGCATATTGCCTACTTTCCAACTACCTGTTGATTCACCATAAGGCCCCAAATTAGGGTTAGCAAACTCAGGCTAGGGTTAGGGTTAGAAAATCTATGGCATATCGAGACATCAACATGTGTTTTTATGACAATTCTGCTCCCCACACGGATGAGAAACCACAATTCAGCTTGCTTTAGTAGCATATTGCCTACTTTCCAACTACCTGTTGATTCACCCTAAGGCCCCAAATTAGGGTTAGCAAACTCAGGCTAGGGTTACGGTTAGAAGAACTATAGCATATCCAGACATCAACATGTGTTTTTATGACAGTTCTGCTCCCCACACGGATGAGAAACCACAATTCAGCTTGCTTTAGTAGCATATTGTCTACTTTCCAACTACCTGTTGATTCACCATAAGGCCCCAAATTAGGGTTAGCAAACTCAGGCTATGGTTAGGGTTAGAAAAACTATGGCATATCCAGACATCAACATGTGTTTTTATGACAGTTCTGCTCCCCACACGGATGAGAAACCACAATTCAGCTTGCTTTAGTAGCATATTGTCTACTTTCCAACTACCTGTTGATTCACCATAAGGCCCCAAATTAGGGTTAGCAAACTCAGGCTATGGTTAGGGTTAGAAAAACTATGGCATATCCAGACATCAACATGTGTTTTTATGACAGTTCTGCTCCCCACACGGATGAGAAACCACAATTCAGCTTGCTTTAGTAGCATATTGCCTACTTTCCAACTACCTGTTGATTCACCTTAAGGCCCCAAATTAGGGTTAGCAAACTCAGGCTAGGGTTAGGGTTAGAAAAACTATGGCATATCCAGACATCAACATGTGTTTTTATGACAGTTCTGCTCCCCACACGGATGAGAAACCACAATTCAGCTTGCTTTAGTAGCATATTGCCTACTTTCCAACTACCTGTTGATTCACCATAAGGCCCCAAATTAGGGTTAGCAAACTCAGGCTATGGTTAGGGTTAGAAAAACTATGGCATATCCAGACATCAACATGTGTTTTTATGACAGTTCTGCTCCCCACACGGATGAGAAACCACAATTCAGCTTGCTTTAGTAGCATATTGCCTACTTTCCAACTACCTGTTGATTCACCTTAAGGCCCCAAATTACGGTTAGGGTTAGCAAACTGAGGCTACGGTTAGGGTTAGAATAACTATGGCATATCCAGACATCAACATGTGTTTTTATGACAGTTCTGCTCCCCACACGGATGAGTAACCACAATTCAGCTTGCTTTAGTAGCATATTGCCTACTTTCCAACTACCTGTTGATTCACCATAAGGCCCAAATTATGGTTAGCAAACTCAGGCTACGGTTACGGTTAGAATAACGATGGCTTATCCAGACATCAACATGTGTTTTTATGACAGTTCTGCTCCCCACACGGATGAGTAACCACAATTCAGCTTGCTTTAGTAGCATATTGCCTACTTTCCAACTACCTGTTGATTCACCATAAGGCCCCAAATTAGGGTTAGCAAACTCAGGCTAGGGTTAGGGTTAGAAAAACTATGGCATATCCAGACATCAACATGTGTTTTTTTGACAGTTCTGCTCCCCACACGGATGAGAAACCACAATTCAGCTTGCTTTAGTAGCATATTGCCTACTTTCCAACTACCTGTTGATTCACCATAAGGCCCAAATTATGGTTAGCAAACTCAGGCTACGGTTACGGTTAGAAAAACTATGGCATATCCAGACATCAACATGTGTTTTTATGACAGTTCTGCTCCCCACACGGATGAGAAACCACAATTCAGCTTGCTTTAGTAGCATATTGCCTACTTTCCAACTACCTGTTGATTCACCATAAGGCCCCAAATTAGGGTTAGCAAACTCAGGCTAGGGTTAGGGTTAGAAAAACTATGGCATATCCAGACATCAACATGTGTTTTTATGACAGTTTTGCTCCCCACACGGATGAGAAACCACAATTCAGCTTGCTTTAGTAGCATATTGCCTACTTTCCAACTACCTGTTGATTCACCATAAGGCCCCAAATTACGGTTAGGGTTAGCAAACTGAGGCTACGGTTAGGGTTAGAATAACTATGGCATATCCAGACATCAACATGTGTTTTTATGACAGTTCTGCTCCCCACACGGATGAGTAACCACAATTCAGCTTGCTTTAGTAGCATATTGCCTACTTTCCAACTACCTGTTGATTCACCATAAGGCCCCAAATTAGGGTTAGCAAACTCAGGCTAGGGTTAGGGTTAGAAAAACTATGGCATATCCAGACATCAACATGTGTTTTTATGACAGTTCTGCTCCCCACACGGATGAGAAACCACAATTCAGCTTGCTTTAGTAGCATATTGCCTACTTTCCAACTACCTGTTGATTCACCTTAAGGCCCCAAATTACGGTTAGGGTTAGCAAACTGAGGCTACGGTTAGGGTTAGAATAACTATGGCATATCCAGACATCAACATGTGTTTTTATGACAGTTCTGCTCCCCACACGGATGAGTAACCACAATTCAGCTTGCTTTAGTAGCATATTGCCTACTTTCCAACTACCTGTTGATTCACCATAAGGCCCAAATTATGGTTAGCAAACTCAGGCTACGGTTACGGTTAGAATAACGATGGCTTATCCAGACATCAACATGTGTTTTTATGACAGTTCTGCTCCCCACACGGATGAGTAACCACAATTCAGCTTGCTTTAGTAGCATATTGCCTACTTTCCAACTACCTGTTGATTCACCATAAGGCCCCAAATTAGGGTTAGCAAACTCAGGCTAGGGTTAGGGTTAGAAAAACTATGGCATATCCAGACATCAACATGTGTTTTTTTGACAGTTCTGCTCCCCACACGGATGAGAAACCACAATTCAGCTTGCTTTAGTAGCATATTGCCTACTTTCCAACTACCTGTTGATTCACCATAAGGCCCAAATTATGGTTAGCAAACTCAGGCTACGGTTACGGTTAGAAAAACTATGGCATATCCAGACATCAACATGTGTTTTTATGACAGTTCTGCTCCCCACACGGATGAGAAACCACAATTCAGCTTGCTTTAGTAGCATATTGCCTACTTTCCAACTACCTGTTGATTCACCATAAGGCCCCAAATTAGGGTTAGCAAACTCAGGCTAGGGTTAGGGTTAGAAAAACTATGGCATATCCAGACATCAACATGTGTTTTTATGACAGTTTTGCTCCCCACACGGATGAGAAACCACAATTCAGCTTGCTTTAGTAGCATATTGCCTACTTTCCAACTACCTGTTGATTCACCTTAAGGCCCCAAATTACGGTTAGGGTTAGCAAACTGAGGCTACGGTTAGGGTTAGAATAACTATGGCATATCCAGACATCAACATGTGTTTTTATGACAGTTCTGCTCCCCACACGGATGAGTAACCACAATTCAGCTTGCTTTAGTAGCATATTGCCTACTTTCCAACTACCTGTTGATTCACCATAAGGCCCCAAATTAGGGTTAGCAAACTCAGGCTAGGGTTAGGGTTAGAAAAACTATGGCATATCCAGACATCAACATGTGTTTTTATGACAGTTCTGCTCCCCACACGGATGAGAAACCACAATTCAGCTTGCTTTAGTAGCATATTGCCTACTTTCCAACTACCTGTTGATTCACCTTAAGGCCCCAAATTACGGTTAGGGTTAGCAAACTGAGGCTACGGTTAGGGTTAGAATAACTATGGCATATCCAGACATCAACATGTGTTTTTATGACAGTTCTGCTCCCCACACGGATGAGTAACCACAATTCAGCTTGCTTTAGTAGCATATTGCCTACTTTCCAACTACCTGTTGATTCACCATAAGGCCCCAAATTAGGGTTAGCAAACTCAGGCTAGGGTTAGGGTTAGAAAAACTATGGCATATCCAGACATCAACATGTGTTTTTATGACAGTTCTGCTCCCCACACGGATGAGAAACCACAATTCAGCTTGCTTTAGTAGCATATTGCCTACTTTCCAACTACCTGTTGATTCACCTTAAGGCCCCAAATTACGGTTAGGGTTAGCAAACTGAGGCTACGGTTAGGGTTAGAATAACTATGGCATATCCAGACATCAACATGTGTTTTTATGACAGTTCTGCTCCCCACACGGATGAGTAACCACAATTCAGCTTGCTTTAGTAGCATATTGCCTACTTTCCAACTACCTGTTGATTCACCATAAGGCCCAAATTATGGTTAGCAAACTCAGGCTACGGTTACGGTTAGAATAACGATGGCTTATCCAGACATCAACATGTGTTTTTATGACAGTTCTGCTCCCCACACGGATGAGTAACCACAATTCAGCTTGCTTTAGTAGCATATTGCCTACTTTCCAACTACCTGTTGATTCACCATAAGGCCCCAAATTAGGGTTAGCAAACTCAGGCTAGGGTTAGGGTTAGAAAAACTATGGCATATCCAGACATCAACATGTGTTTTTTTGACAGTTCTGCTCCCCACACGGATGAGAAACCACAATTCAGCTTGCTTTAGTAGCATATTGCCTACTTTCCAACTACCTGTTGATTCACCATAAGGCCCAAATTATGGTTAGCAAACTCAGGCTACGGTTACGGTTAGAAAAACTATGGCATATCCAGACATCAACATGTGTTTTTATGACAGTTCTGCTCCCCACACGGATGAGAAACCACAATTCAGCTTGCTTTAGTAGCATATTGCCTACTTTCCAACTACCTGTTGATTCACCATAAGGCCCCAAATTAGGGTTAGCAAACTCAGGCTAGGGTTAGGGTTAGAAAAACTATGGCATATCCAGACATCAACATGTGTTTTTATGACAGTTTTGCTCCCCACACGGATGAGAAACCACAATTCAGCTTGCTTTAGTAGCATATTGCCTACTTTCCAACTACCTGTTGATTCACCTTAAGGCCCCAAATTACGGTTAGGGTTAGCAAACTGAGGCTACGGTTAGGGTTAGAATAACTATGGCATATCCAGACATCAACATGTGTTTTTATGACAGTTCTGCTCCCCACACGGATGAGTAACCACAATTCAGCTTGCTTTAGTAGCATATTGCCTACTTTCCAACTACCTGTTGATTCACCATAAGGCCCCAAATTAGGGTTAGCAAACTCAGGCTAGGGTTAGGGTTAGAAAAACTATGGCATATCCAGACATCAACATGTGTTTTTATGACAGTTCTGCTCCCCACACGGATGAGAAACCACAATTCAGCTTGCTTTAGTAGCATATTGCCTACTTTCCAACTACCTGTTGATTCACCTTAAGGCCCCAAATTACGGTTAGGGTTAGCAAACTGAGGCTACGGTTAGGGTTAGAATAACTATGGCATATCCAGACATCAACATGTGTTTTTATGACAGTTCTGCTCCCCACACGGATGAGTAACCACAATTCAGCTTGCTTTAGTAGCATATTGCCTACTTTCCAACTACCTGTTGATTCACCATAAGGCCCCAAATTAGGGTTAGCAAACTCAGGCTAGGGTTAGGGTTAGAAAAACTATGGCATATCCAGACATCAACATGTGTTTTTATGACAGTTCTGCTCCCCACACGGATGAGAAACCACAATTCAGCTTGCTTTAGTAGCATATTGCCTACTTTCCAACTACCTGTTGATTCACCTTAAGGCCCCAAATTAGGGTTAGCAAACTCAGGCTAGGGTTAGGGTTAGAAAAACTATGGCATATCCAGACATCAACATGTGTTTTTATGACAGTTCTGCTCCCCACACGGATGAAAAACCACAATTCAGCTTGCTTTAGTAGCATATTGCCTACTTTCCAACTACCTGTTGATTCACCATAAGGCCCAAATTATGGTTAGCAAACTCAGGCTACGATTACGGTTAGAAAAACTATGGCATATCCAGACATCAACATGTGTTTTTATGACAGTTCTGCTCCCCACACGGATGAGAAACCACAATTCAGCTTGCTTTAGTAGCATATTGCCTACTTTCCAACTACCTGTTGATTCACCATAAGGCCCCAAATTATGGTTAGCAAACTCAGGCTAGGGTTAGGGTTAGAAAAACTATGGCATATCCAGACATCAACATGTGTTTTTATGACAGTTCTGCTCCCCACACGGATGAGAAACCACAATTCAGCTTGCTTTAGTAGCATATTGCCTACTTTCCAACTACCTGTTGATTCACCATAAGGCCCAAATTATGGTTAGCAAACTCAGGCTACGGTTACGGTTAGAAAAACTATGGCATATCCAGACATCAACATGTGTTTTTATGACAGTTCTGCTCCCCACACGGATGAGAAACCACAATTCAGCTTGCTTTAGTAGCATATTGCCTACTTTCCAACTACCTGTTGATTCACCATAAGGCCCCAAATTAGGGTTAGCAAACTCAGGCTAGGGTTAGGGTTAGAAAAACTATGGCATATCCAGACATCAACATGTGTTTTTATGACAGTTCTGCTCCCCACACGGATGAGAAACCACAATTCAGCTTGCTTTAGTAGCATATTGCCTACTTTCCAACTACCTGTTGATTCACCTTAAGGCCCCAAATTACGGTTAGGGTTAGCAAACTGAGGCTACGGTTAGGGTTAGAATAACTATGGCATATCCAGACATCAACATGTGTTTTTATGACAGTTCTGCTCCCCACACGGAAGAGTAACCACAATTCAGCTTGCTTTAGTAGCATATTGCCTACTTTCCAACTACCTGTTGATTCACCATAAGGCCCCAAATTAGGGTTAGCAAACTCAGGCTAGGGTTAGGGTTAGAAAAACTATGGCATATCCAGACATCAACATGTGTTTTTATGACAGTTCTGCTCCCCACACGGATGAGAAACCACAATTCAGCTTGCTTTAGTAGCATATTGCCTACTTTCCAACTACCTGTTGATTCACCATAAGGCCCAAATTATGGTTAGCAAACTCAGGCTACGGTTACGGTTAGAAAAACTATGGCATATCCAGACATCAACATGTGTTTTTATGACAGTTCTGCTCCCCACACGGATGAGAAACCACAATTCAGCTTGCTTTAGTAGCATATTGCCTACTTTCCAACTACCTGTTGATTCACCATAAGGCCCAAATTATGGTTAGCAAACTCAGGCTACGGTTACGGTTAGAAAAACTATGGCATATCCAGACATCAACATGTGTTTTTATGACAGTTCTGCTCCCCACACGGATGAGAAACCACAATTCAGCTTGCTTTAGTAGCATATTGCCTACTTTCCAACTACCTGTTGATTCACCATAAGGCCCCAAATTAGGGTTAGCAAACTCAGGCTAGGGTTAGGGTTAGAAAAACTATGGCATATCCAGACATCAACATGTGTTTTTATGACAGTTCTGCTCCCCACACGGATGAGAAACCACAATTCAGCTTGCTTTAGTAGCATATTGCCTACTTTCCAACTACCTGTTGATTCACCATAAGGCCACAAATTAGGGTTAGCAAACTCAGGCTAGGGTTAGGGTTAGAAAATCTATGGCATATCGAGACATCAACATGTGTTTTTATGACAATTCTGCTCCCCACACGGATGAGAAACCACAATTCAGCTTGCTTTAGTAGCATATTGCCTACTTTCCAACTACCTGTTGATTCACCCTAAGGCCCCAAATTAGGGTTAGCAAACTCAGGCTAGGGTTACGGTTAGAAGAACTATAGCATATCCAGACATCAACATGTGTTTTTATGACAGTTCTGCTCCCCACACGGATGAGAAACCACAATTCAGCTTGCTTTAGTAGCATATTGTCTACTTTCCAACTACCTGTTGATTCACCATAAGGCCCCAAATTAGGGTTAGCAAACTCAGGCTATGGTTAGGGTTAGAAAAACTATGGCATATCCAGACATCAACATGTGTTTTTATGACAGTTCTGCTCCCCACACGGATGAGAAACCACAATTCAGCTTGCTTTAGTAGCATATTGTCTACTTTCCAACTACCTGTTGATTCACCATAAGGCCCCAAATTAGGGTTAGCAAACTCAGGCTATGGTTAGGGTTAGAATAACTATGGCATATCCAGACATCAACATGTGTTTTTATGACAGTTCTGCTCCCCACACGGATGAGAAACCACAATTCAGCTTGCTTTAGTAGCATATTGCCTACTTTCCAACTACCTGTTGATTCACCTTAAGGCCCCAAATTAGGGTTAGCAAACTCAGGCTAGGGTTAGGGTTAGAAAAACTATGGCATATCCAGACATCAACATGTGTTTTTATGACAGTTCTGCTCCCCACACGGATGAGAAACCACAATTCAGCTTGCTTTAGTAGCATATTGCCTACTTTCCAACTACCTGTTGATTCACCATAAGGCCCCAAATTAGGGTTAGCAAACTCAGGCTAGGGTTAGGGTTAGAAAAACTATGGCATATCCAGACATCAACATGTGTTTTTATGACAGTTCTGCTCCCCACACGGATGAGAAACCACAATTCAGCTTGCTTTAGTAGCATATTGCCTACTTTCCAACTACCTGTTGATTCACCTTAAGGCCCCAAATTACGGTTAGGGTTAGCAAACTGAGGCTACGGTTAGGGTTAGAATAACTATGGCATATCCAGACATCAACATGTGTTTTTATGACAGTTCTGCTCCCCACACGGATGAGTAACCACAATTCAGCTTGCTTTAGTAGCATATTGCCTACTTTCCAACTACCTGTTGATTCACCATAAGGCCCAAATTATGGTTAGCAAACTCAGGCTACGGTTACGGTTAGAATAACGATGGCTTATCCAGACATCAACATGTGTTTTTATGACAGTTCTGCTCCCCACACGGATGAGTAACCACAATTCAGCTTGCTTTAGTAGCATATTGCCTACTTTCCAACTACCTGTTGATTCACCATAAGGCCCCAAATTAGGGTTAGCAAACTCAGGCTAGGGTTAGGGTTAGAAAAACTATGGCATATCCAGACATCAACATGTGTTTTTTTGACAGTTCTGCTCCCCACACGGATGAGAAACCACAATTCAGCTTGCTTTAGTAGCATATTGCCTACTTTCCAACTACCTGTTGATTCACCATAAGGCCCAAATTATGGTTAGCAAACTCAGGCTACGGTTACGGTTAGAAAAACTATGGCATATCCAGACATCAACATGTGTTTTTATGACAGTTCTGCTCCCCACACGGATGAGAAACCACAATTCAGCTTGCTTTAGTAGCATATTGCCTACTTTCCAACTACCTGTTGATTCACCATAAGGCCCCAAATTAGGGTTAGCAAACTCAGGCTAGGGTTAGGGTTAGAAAAACTATGGCATATCCAGACATCAACATGTGTTTTTATGACAGTTTTGCTCCCCACACGGATGAGAAACCACAATTCAGCTTGCTTTAGTAGCATATTGCCTACTTTCCAACTACCTGTTGATTCACCTTAAGGCCCCAAATTACGGTTAGGGTTAGCAAACTGAGGCTACGGTTAGGGTTAGAATAACTATGGCATATCCAGACATCAACATGTGTTTTTATGACAGTTCTGCTCCCCACACGGATGAGTAACCACAATTCAGCTTGCTTTAGTAGCATATTGCCTACTTTCCAACTACCTGTTGATTCACCATAAGGCCCCAAATTAGGGTTAGCAAACTCAGGCTAGGGTTAGGGTTAGAAAAACTATGGCATATCCAGACATCAACATGTGTTTTTATGACAGTTCTGCTCCCCACACGGATGAGAAACCACAATTCAGCTTGCTTTAGTAGCATATTGCCTACTTTACAACTACCTGTTGATTCACCTTAAGGCCCCAAATTAGGGTTAGCAAACTCAGGCTAGGGTTAGGGTTAGAAAAACTATGGCATATCCAGACATCAACATGTGTTTTTATGACAGTTCTGCTCCCCACACGGATGAGAAACCACAATTCAGCTTGCTTTAGTAGCATATTGCCTACTTTCCAACTACCTGTTGATTCACCTTAAGGCCCCAAATTAGGGTTAGCAAACTCAGGCTAGGGTTAGGGTTAGAAAAACTATGGCATATCCAGACATCAACATGTGTTTTTATGACAGTTCTGCTCCCCACACGGATGAGAAACCACAATTCAGCTTGCTTTAGTAGCATATTGCCTACTTTCCAACTACCTGTTGATTCACCATAAGGCCCCAAATTAGGGTTAGCAAACTCAGGCTAGGGTTAGGGTTAGAAAATCTATGGCATATCGAGACATCAACATGTGTTTTTATGACAATTCTGCTCCCCACACGGATGAGAAACCACAATTCAGCTTGCTTTAGTAGCATATTGCCTACTTTCCAACTACCTGTTGATTCACCCTAAGGCCCCAAATTAGGGTTAGCAAACTCAGGCTAGGGTTACGGTTAGAAGAACTATAGCATATCCAGACATCAACATGTGTTTTTATGACAGTTCTGCTCCCCACACGGATGAGAAACCACAATTCAGCTTGCTTTAGTAGCATATTGTCTACTTTCCAACTACCTGTTGATTCACCATAAGGCCCCAAATTAGGGTTAGCAAACTCAGGCTATGGTTAGGGTTAGAAAAACTATGGCATATCCAGACATCAACATGTGTTTTTATGACAGTTCTGCTCCCCACACGGATGAGAAACCACAATTCAGCTTGCTTTAGTAGCATATTGTCTACTTTCCAACTACCTGTTGATTCACCATAAGGCCCCAAATTAGGGTTAGCAAACTCAGGCTATGGTTAGGGTTAGAAAAACTATGGCATATCCAGACATCAACATGTGTTTTTATGACAGTTCTGCTCCCCACACGGATGAGAAACCACAATTCAGCTTGCTTTAGTAGCATATTGCCTACTTTCCAACTACCTGTTGATTCACCTTAAGGCCCCAAATTAGGGTTAGCAAACTCAGGCTAGGGTTAGGGTTAGAAAAACTATGGCATATCCAGACATCAACATGTGTTTTTATGACAGTTCTGCTCCCCACACGGATGAGAAACCACAGTTCAGCTTGCTTTAGTAGCATATTGCCTACTTTCCAACTACCTGTTGATTCACCATAAGGCCCCAAATTAGGGTTAGCAAACTCAGGCTAGGGTTAGGGTTAGAAAAACTATGGCATATCCAGACATCAACATGTGTTTTTATGACAGTTCTGCTCCCCACACGGATGAGAAACCACAATTCAGCTTGCTTTAGTAGCATATTGCCTACTTTCCAACTACCTGTTGATTCACCTTAAGGCCCCAAATTACGGTTAGGGTTAGCAAACTGAGGCTACGGTTAGGGTTAGAATAACTATGGCATATCCAGACATCAACATGTGTTTTTATGACAGTTCTGCTCCCCACACGGATGAGTAACCACAATTCAGCTTGCTTTAGTAGCATATTGCCTACTTTCCAACTACCTGTTGATTCACCATAAGGCCCAAATTATGGTTAGCAAACTCAGGCTACGGTTACGGTTAGAATAACGATGGCTTATCCAGACATCAACATGTGTTTTTATGACAGTTCTGCTCCCCACACGGATGAGTAACCACAATTCAGCTTGCTTTAGTAGCATATTGCCTACTTTCCAACTACCTGTTGATTCACCATAAGGCCCCAAATTAGGGTTAGCAAACTCAGGCTAGGGTTAGGGTTAGAAAAACTATGGCATATCCAGACATCAACATGTGTTTTTTTGACAGTTCTGCTCCCCACACGGATGAGAAACCACAATTCAGCTTGCTTTAGTAGCATATTGCCTACTTTCCAACTACCTGTTGATTCACCATAAGGCCCAAATTATGGTAAGCAAACTCAGGCTACGGTTACGGTTAGAAAAACTATGGCATATCCAGACATCAACATGTGTTTTTATGACAGTTCTGCTCCCCACACGGATGAGAAACCACAATTCAGCTTGCTTTAGTAGCATATTGCCTACTTTCCAACTACCTGTTGATTCACCATAAGGCCCCAAATAAGGGTTAGCAAACTCAGGCTAGGGTTAGGGTTAGAAAAACTATGGCATATCCAGACATCAACATGTGTTTTTATGACAGTTTTGCTCCCCACACGGATGGGAAACCACAATTCAGCTTGCTTTAGTAGCATATTGCCTACTTTCCAACTACCTGTTGATTCACCATAAGGCCCAAATTATGGTTAGCAAACTCAGGCTACGGTTACGGTTAGAAAAACTATGGCATATCCAGACATCAACATGTGTTTTTATGACAGTTCTGCTCCCCACACGGATGAGAAACCACAATTCAGCTTGCTTTAGTAGCATATTGCCTACTTTCCAACTACCTGTTGATTCACCATAAGGCCCCAAATTAGGGTTAGCAAACTCAGGCTAGGGTTAGGGTTAGAAAAACTATGGCATATCCAGACATCAACATGTGTTTTTATGACAGTTCTGCTCCCCACACGGATGAGAAACCACAATTCAGCTTGCTTTAGTAGCATATTGCCTACTTTCCAACTACCTGTTGATTCACCATAAGGCCACAAATTAGGGTTAGCAAACTCAGGCTAGGGTTAGGGTTAGAAAATCTATGGCATATCGAGACATCAACATGTGTTTTTATGACAATTCTGCTCCCCACACGGATGAGAAACCACAATTCAGCTTGCTTTAGTAGCATATTGCCTACTTTCCAACTACCTGTTGATTCACCCTAAGGCCCCAAATTAGGGTTAGCAAACTCAGGCTAGGGTTACGGTTAGAAGAACTATAGCATATCCAGACATCAACATGTGTTTTTATGACAGTTCTGCTCCCCACACGGATGAGAAACCACAATTCAGCTTGCTTTAGTAGCATATTGTCTACTTTCCAACTACCTGTTGATTCACCATAAGGCCCCAAATTAGGGTTAGCAAACTCAGGCTATGGTTAGGGTTAGAAAAACTATGGCATATCCAGACATCAACATGTGTTTTTATGACAGTTCTGCTCCCCACACGGATGAGAAACCACAATTCAGCTTGCTTTAGTAGCATATTGTCTACTTTCCAACTACCTGTTGATTCACCATAAGGCCCCAAATTAGGGTTAGCAAACTCAGGCTATGGTTAGGGTTAGAATAACTATGGCATATCCAGACATCAACATGTGTTTTTATGACAGTTCTGCTCCCCACACGGATGAGAAACCACAATTCAGCTTGCTTTAGTAGCATATTGCCTACTTTCCAACTACCTGTTGATTCACCTTAAGGCCCCAAATTAGGGTTAGCAAACTCAGGCTAGGGTTAGGGTTAGAAAAACTATGGCATATCCAGACATCAACATGTGTTTTTATGACAGTTCTGCTCCCCACACGGATGAGAAACCACAATTCAGCTTGCTTTAGTAGCATATTGCCTACTTTCCAACTACCTGTTGATTCACCATAAGGCCCCAAATTAGGGTTAGCAAACTCAGGCTAGGGTTAGGGTTAGAAAAACTATGGCATATCCAGACATCAACATGTGTTTTTATGACAGTTCTGCTCCCCACACGGATGAGAAACCACAATTCAGCTTGCTTTAGTAGCATATTGCCTACTTTCCAACTACCTGTTGATTCACCTTAAGGCCCCAAATTACGGTTAGGGTTAGCAAACTGAGGCTACGGTTAGGGTTAGAATAACTATGGCATATCCAGACATCAACATGTGTTTTTATGACAGTTCTGCTCCCCACACGGATGAGTAACCACAATTCAGCTTGCTTTAGTAGCATATTGCCTACTTTCCAACTACCTGTTGATTCACCATAAGGCCCAAATTATGGTTAGCAAACTCAGGCTACGGTTACGGTTAGAATAACGATGGCTTATCCAGACATCAACATGTGTTTTTATGACAGTTCTGCTCCCCACACGGATGAGTAACCACAATTCAGCTTGCTTTAGTAGCATATTGCCTACTTTCCAACTACCTGTTGATTCACCATAAGGCCCCAAATTAGGGTTAGCAAACTCAGGCTAGGGTTAGGGTTAGAAAAACTATGGCATATCCAGACATCAACATGTGTTTTTTTGACAGTTCTGCTCCCCACACGGATGAGAAACCACAATTCAGCTTGCTTTAGTAGCATATTGCCTACTTTCCAACTACCTGTTGATTCACCATAAGGCCCAAATTATGGTTAGCAAACTCAGGCTACGGTTACGGTTAGAAAAACTATGGCATATCCAGACATCAACATGTGTTTTTATGACAGTTCTGCTCCCCACACGGATGAGAAACCACAATTCAGCTTGCTTTAGTAGCATATTGCCTACTTTCCAACTACCTGTTGATTCACCATAAGGCCCCAAATTAGGGTTAGCAAACTCAGGCTAGGGTTAGGGTTAGAAAAACTATGGCATATCCAGACATCAACATGTGTTTTTATGACAGTTTTGCTCCCCACACGGATGAGAAACCACAATTCAGCTTGCTTTAGTAGCATATTGCCTACTTTCCAACTACCTGTTGATTCACCTTAAGGCCCCAAATTACGGTTAGGGTTAGCAAACTGAGGCTACGGTTAGGGTTAGAATAACTATGGCATATCCAGACATCAACATGTGTTTTTATGACAGTTCTGCTCCCCACACGGATGAGTAACCACAATTCAGCTTGCTTTAGTAGCATATTGCCTACTTTCCAACTACCTGTTGATTCACCATAAGGCCCCAAATTAGGGTTAGCAAACTCAGGCTAGGGTTAGGGTTAGAAAAACTATGGCATATCCAGACATCAACATGTGTTTTTATGACAGTTCTGCTCCCCACACGGATGAGAAACCACAATTCAGCTTGCTTTAGTAGCATATTGCCTACTTTACAACTACCTGTTGATTCACCTTAAGGCCCCAAATTAGGGTTAGCAAACTCAGGCTAGGGTTAGGGTTAGAAAAACTATGGCATATCCAGACATCAACATGTGTTTTTATGACAGTTCTGCTCCCCACACGGATGAGAAACCACAATTCAGCTTGCTTTAGTAGCATATTGCCTACTTTACAACTACCTGTTGATTCACCTTAAGGCCCCAAATTAGGGTTAGCAAACTCAGGCTAGGGTTAGGGTTAGAAAAACTATGGCATATCCAGACATCAACATGTGTTTTTATGACAGTTCTGCTCCCCACACGGATGAGAAACCACAATTCAGCTTGCTTTAGTAGCATATTGCCTACTTTCCAACTACCTGTTGATTCACCATAAGGCCCCAAATTAGGGTTAGCAAACTCAGGCTAGGGTTAGGGTTAGAAAAACTATGGCATATCCAGACATCAACATGTGTTTTTATGACAGTTCTGCTCCCCACACGGATGAGAAACCACAATTCAGCTTGCTTTAGTAGCATATTGCCTACTTTCCAACTACCTGTTGATTCACCTTAAGGCCCCAAATTAGGGTTAGCAAACTCAGGCTAGGGTTAGGGTTAGAAAATCTATGGCATATCGAGACATCAACATGTGTTTTTATGACAATTCTGCTCCCCACACGGATGAGAAACCACAATTCAGCTTGCTTTAGTAGCATATTGCCTACTTTCCAACTACCTGTTGATTCACCCTAAGGCCCCAAATTAGGGTTAGCAAACTCAGGCTAGGGTTACGGTTAGAAGAACTATAGCATATCCAGACATCAACATGTGTTTTTATGACAGTTCTGCTCCCCACACGGATGAGAAACCACAATTCAGCTTGCTTTAGTAGCATATTGTCTACTTTCCAACTACCTGTTGATTCACCATAAGGCCCCAAATTAGGGTTAGCAAACTCAGGCTATGGTTAGGGTTAGAAAAACTATGGCATATCCAGACATCAACATGTGTTTTTATGACAGTTCTGCTCCCCACACGGATGAGAAACCACAATTCAGCTTGCTTTAGTAGCATATTGTCTACTTTCCAACTACCTGTTGATTCACCATAAGGCCCCAAATTAGGGTTAGCAAACTCAGGCTATGGTTAGGGTTAGAAAAACTATGGCATATCCAGACATCAACATGTGTTTTTATGACAGTTCTGCTCCCCACACGGATGAGAAACCACAATTCAGCTTGCTTTAGTAGCATATTGCCTACTTTCCAACTACCTGTTGATTCACCTTAAGGCCCCAAATTAGGGTTAGCAAACTCAGGCTAGGGTTAGGGTTAGAAAAACTATGGCATATCCAGACATCAACATGTGTTTTTATGACAGTTCTGCTCCCCACACGGATGAGAAACCACAGTTCAGCTTGCTTTAGTAGCATATTGCCTACTTTCCAACTACCTGTTGATTCACCATAAGGCCCCAAATTAGGGTTAGCAAACTCAGGCTAGGGTTAGGGTTAGAAAAACTATGGCATATCCAGACATCAACATGTGTTTTTATGACAGTTCTGCTCCCCACACGGATGAGAAACCACAATTCAGCTTGCTTTAGTAGCATATTGCCTACTTTCCAACTACCTGTTGATTCACCTTAAGGCCCCAAATTACGGTTAGGGTTAGCAAACTGAGGCTACGGTTAGGGTTAGAATAACTATGGCATATCCAGACATCAACATGTGTTTTTATGACAGTTCTGCTCCCCACACGGATGAGTAACCACAATTCAGCTTGCTTTAGTAGCATATTGCCTACTTTCCAACTACCTGTTGATTCACCATAAGGCCCAAATTATGGTTAGCAAACTCAGGCTACGGTTACGGTTAGAATAACGATGGCTTATCCAGACATCAACATGTGTTTTTATGACAGTTCTGCTCCCCACACGGATGAGTAACCACAATTCAGCTTGCTTTAGTAGCATATTGCCTACTTTCCAACTACCTGTTGATTCACCATAAGGCCCCAAATTAGGGTTAGCAAACTCAGGCTAGGGTTAGGGTTAGAAAAACTATGGCATATCCAGACATCAACATGTGTTTTTTTGACAGTTCTGCTCCCCACACGGATGAGAAACCACAATTCAGCTTGCTTTAGTAGCATATTGCCTACTTTCCAACTACCTGTTGATTCACCATAAGGCCCAAATTATGGTAAGCAAACTCAGGCTACGGTTACGGTTAGAAAAACTATGGCATATCCAGACATCAACATGTGTTTTTATGACAGTTCTGCTCCCCACACGGATGAGAAACCACAATTCAGCTTGCTTTAGTAGCATATTGCCTACTTTCCAACTACCTGTTGATTCACCATAAGGCCCCAAATAAGGGTTAGCAAACTCAGGCTAGGGTTAGGGTTAGAAAAACTATGGCATATCCAGACATCAACATGTGTTTTTATGACAGTTTTGCTCCCCACACGGATGAGAAACCACAATTCAGCTTGCTTTAGTAGCATATTGCCTACTTTCCAACTACCTGTTGATTCACCTTAAGGCCCCAAATTACGGTTAGGGTTAGCAAACTGAGGCTACGGTTAGGGTTAGAATAACTATGGCATATCCAGACATCAACATGTGTTTTTATGACAGTTCTGCTCCCCACACGGATGAGTAACCACAATTCAGCTTGCTTTAGTAGCATATTGCCTACTTTCCAACTACCTGTTGATTCACCATAAGGCCCCAAATTAGGGTTAGCAAACTCAGGCTAGGGTTAGGGTTAGAAAAACTATGGCATATCCAGACATCAACATGTGATTTTATGACAGTTCTGCTCCCCACACGGATGAGAAACCACAATTCAGCTTGCTTTAGTAGCATATTGCCTACTTTCCAACTACCTGTTGATTCACCTTAAGGCCCCAAATTAAGGTTAGCAAACTCAGGCTAGGGTTAGGGTTAGAAAAACTATGGCATATCCAGACATCAACATGTGTTTTTATGACAGTTCTGCTCCCCACACGGATGAAAAACCACAATTCAGCTTGCTTTAGTAGCATATTGCCTACTTTCCAACTACCTGTTGATTCACCATAAGGCCCAAATTATGGTTAGCAAACTCAGGCTACGGTTACGGTTAGAAAAACTATGGCATATCCAGACATCAACATGTGTTTTTATGACAGTTCTGCTCCCCACACGGATGAGAAACCACAATTCAGCTTGCTTTAGTAGCATATTGCCTACTTTCCAACTACCTGTTGATTCACCATAAGGCCCCAAATTAAGGTTAGCAAACTCAGGCTAGGGTTAGGGTTAGAAAAACTATGGCATATCCAGACATCAACATGTGTTTTTATGACAGTTCTGCTCCCCACACGGATGAGAAACCACAATTCAGCTTGCTTTAGTAGCATATTGCCTACTTTCCAACTACCTGTTGATTCACCATAAGGCCCAAATTATGGTTAGCAAACTCAGGCTACGGTTACGGTTAGAAAAACTATGGCATATCCAGACATCAACATGTGTTTTTATGACAGTTCTGCTCCCCACACGGATGAGAAACCACAATTCAGCTTGCTTTAGTAGCATATTGCCTACTTTCCAACTACCTGTTGATTCACCATAAGGCCCCAAATTAGGGTTAGCAAACTCAGGCTAGGGTTAGGGTTAGAAAAACTATGGCATATCCAGACATCAACATGTGTTTTTATGACAGTTCTGCTCCCCACACGGATGAGTAACCACAATTCAGCTTGCTTTAGTAGCATATTGCCTACTTTCCAACTACCTGTTGATTCACCATAAGGCCCCAAATTAGGGTTAGCAAACTCAGGCTAGGGTTACGGTTAGAAAAACTATGGCATATCCAGACATCAACATGTGTTTTTATGACAGTTCTGCTCCCCACACGGATGAGAAACCACAATTCAGCTTGCTTTAGTAGCATATTGTCTACTTTCCAACTACCTGTTGATTCACCATAAGGCCCCAAATTAGGGTTAGCAAACTCAGGCTATGGTTAGGGTTAGAAAAACTATGGCATATCCAGACATCAACATGTGTTTTTATGACAGTTCTGCTCCCCACACGGATGAGAAACCACAATTCAGCTTGCTTTAGTAGCATATTGCCTACTTTCCAACTACCTGTTGATTCACCTTAAGGCCCCAAATTACGGTTAGGGTTAGCAAACTGAGGCTACGGTTAGGGTTAGAATAACTATGGCATATCCAGACATCAACATGTGTTTTTATGACAGTTCTGCTCCCCACACGGATGAGTAACCACAATTCAGCTTGCTTTAGTAGCATATTGCCTACTTTCCAACTACCTGTTGATTCACCATAAGGCCCCAAATTAGGGTTAGCAAACTCAGGCTAGGGTTAGCGTTAGAAAAACTATGGCATATCCAGACATCAACATGTGTTTTTATGACAGTTCTGCTCCCCACACGGATGAGAAACCACAATTCAGCTTGCTTTAGTAGCATATTGCCTACTTTCCAACTACCTGTTGATTCACCTTAAGGCCCCAAATTAGGGTTATGGTTAGCAAACTGAGGCTACGGTTAGGGTTAGAATAACTATGGCATATCCAGACATCAACATGTGTTTTTATGACAGTTCTGCTCCCCACACGGATGAGTAACCACAATTCAGCTTGCTTTAGTAGCATATTGCCTACTTTCCAACTACCTGTTGATTCACCATAAGGCCCCAAATTAGGGTTAGCAAACTCAGGCTAGGGTTAGGGTTAGAAAAACTATGGCATATCCAGACATCAACATGTGTTTTTATGACAGTTCTGCTCCCCACACGGATGAGAAACCACAATTCAGCTTGCTTTAGTAGCATATTGCCTACTTTCCAACTACCTGTTGATTCACCTTAAGGCCCCAAATTACGGTTAGGGTTAGCAAACTGAGGCTAGGGTTAGGGTTAGAATAACTATGGCATATCCAGACATCAACATGTGTTTTTATGACAGTTCTGCTCCCCACACGGATGAGTAACCACAATTCAGCTTGCTTTAGTAGCATATTGCCTACTTTCCAACTACCTGTTGATTCACCATAAGGCCCCAAATTAGGGTTAGCAAACTCAGGCTAGGGTTACGGTTAGAAAAACTATGGCATATCCAGACATCAACATGTGTTTTTATGACAGTTCTGCTCCCCACACAGATGACAAACCACAATTCAGCTTGCTTTAGTAGCATATTGCCTACTTTCCAACTACCTGTTGATTCACCCTAAGGCCCCAAATTAGGGTTAGCAAACTCAGGCTAGGGTTATGGTTAGAAAAACTATGGCATATCGAGACATCAACATGTGTTTTTATGACAGTACTGCTCCCCACAAGGATGAGAAAACAAAATTCAGCATGCTTTAGTAGCATATTGAGTACTTTCCAACTACCTGTTGATTCACCCTAAGGCCCCAAATTAGGGTTAGCAAACTCAGGCTAGGGTTACGGTTAGAAAAACTATGGCATATCCAGACATCAACATGTGTTTTTATGACAGTTCTGCTCCCCACACGGATGAGAAACCACAATTCAGCTTGCTTTAGTAGCATATTGTCTAATTTCCAACTACCTGTTGATTCACCATAAGGCCCCAAATTAGGGTTAGCAAACTCAGGCTATGGTTAGGGTTAGAAAAACTATGGCATATCCAGACATCAACATGTGTTTTTATGACAGTTCTGCTCCCCACACGGATGAGAAACCACAATTCAGCTTGCTTTAGTAGCATATTGCCTACTTTCCAACTACCTGTTGATTCACCTTAAGGCCCGAAATTACGGTTAGGGTTAGCAAACTGAGGCTACGGTTAGGGTTAGAATAACTATGGCATATCCAGACATCAACATGTGTTTTTATGACAGTTCTGCTCCCCACACGGATGAGTAACCACAATTCAGCTTGCTTTAGTAGCATATTGCCTACTTTCCAACTACCTGTTGATTCACCATAAGGCCCCAACTTATGGTTATCAAACTCAGGCTAGGGTTACAGTTAGAAAAACTATGACATATCCAGACATCAACATGTGTTTTTATGACAATTCTGCTCCCCACACGGATGAGAAACCACAATTCAGCTTGCTTTAGTAGCATATTGCCTACTTTCCAACTACCTGTTGATTCACCATAAGCCCCCAAATTAGGGTTAGCAAACTCAGGCTAGGGTTAGGGTTAAAAAACTATGGCATATCCAGACATCAACATGTGTTTTTATGACAGTTCTGCTCCCCACACGGATGAGAAACCACAATTCAGCTTGCTTTAGTAGCATATTGCCTACTTTCCAACTACCTGTTGATTCACCATAAGGCCACAAATTAGGGTTAGCAAACTCAGGCTAGGGTTAGGGTTAGAAAATCTATGGCATATCGAGACATCAACATGTGTTTTTATGACAATTCTGCTCCCCACACGGATGAGAAACCACAATTCAGCTTGCTTTAGTAGCATATTGCCTACTTTCCAACTACCTGTTGATTCACCATAAGGCCCCAAATTAGGGTTAGCAAACTCAGGCTAGGGTTAGGGTTAGAAAAACTATGGCATATCCAGACATCAACATGTGTTTTTATGACAGTTCTGCTCCCCACACGGATGAGAAACCACAATTCAGCTTGCTTTAGTAGCATATTGCCTACTTTCCAACTACCTGTTGATTCACCTTAAGGCCCCAAATTACGGTTAGGGTTAGCAAACTGAGGCTACGGTTAGGGTTAGAATAACTATGGCATATCCAGACATCAACATGTGTTTTTATGACAGTTCTGCTCCCCACACGGATGAGTAACCACAATTCAGCTTGCTTTAGTAGCATATTGCCTACTTTCCAACTACCTGTTGATTCACCATAAGGCCCCAAATTAGGGTTAGCAAACTCAGGCTAGGGTTAGCGTTAGAAAAACTATGGCATATCCAGACATCAACATGTGTTTTTATGACAGTTCTGCTCCCCACACGGATGAGAAACCACAATTCAGCTTGCTTTAGTAGCATATTGCCTACTTTCCAACTACCTGTTGATTCACCTTAAGGCCCCAAATTAGGGTTATGGTTAGCAAACTGAGGCTACGGTTAGGGTTAGAATAACTATGGCATATCCAGACATCAACATGTGTTTTTATGACAGTTCTGCTCCCCACACGGATGAGTAACCACAATTCAGCTTGCTTTAGTAGCATATTGCCTACTTTCCAACTACCTGTTGATTCACCATAAGGCCCCAAATTAGGGTTAGCAAACTCAGGCTAGGGTTAGGGTTAGAAAAACTATGGCATATCCAGACATCAACATGTGTTTTTATGACAGTTCTGCTCCCCACACGGATGAGAAACCACAATTCAGCTTGCTTTAGTAGCATATTGCCTACTTTCCAACTACCTGTTGATTCACCTTAAGGCCCCAAATTACGGTTAGGGTTAGCAAACTGAGGCTAGGGTTAGGGTTAGAATAACTATGGCATATCCAGACATCAACATGTGTTTTTATGACAGTTCTGCTCCCCACACGGATGAGTAACCACAATTCAGCTTGCTTTAGTAGCATATTGCCTACTTTCCAACTACCTGTTGATTCACCATAAGGCCCCAAATTAGGGTTAGCAAACTCAGGCTAGGGTTACGGTTAGAAAAACTATGGCATATCCAGACATCAACATGTGTTTTTATGACAGTTCTGCTCCCCACACAGATGAGAAACCACAATTCAGCTTGCTTTAGTAGCATATTGCCTACTTTCCAACTACCTGTTGATTCACCCTAAGGCCCCAAATTAGGGTTAGCAAACTCAGGCTAGGGTTATGGTTAGAAAAACTATGGCATATCGAGACATCAACATGTGTTTTTATGACAGTACTGCTCCCCACAAGGATGAGAAAACAAAATTCAGCATGCTTTAGTAGCATATTGAGTACTTTCCAACTACCTGTTGATTCACCCTAAGGCCCCAAATTAGGGTTAGCAAACTCAGGCTAGGGTTACGGTTAGAAAAACTATGGCATATCCAGACATCAACATGTGTTTTTATGACAGTTCTGCTCCCCACACGGATGAGAAACCACAATTCAGCTTGCTTTAGTAGCATATTGTCTAATTTCCAACTACCTGTTGATTCACCATAAGGCCCCAAATTAGGGTTAGCAAACTCAGGCTATGGTTAGGGTTAGAAAAACTATGGCATATCCAGACATCAACATGTGTTTTTATGACAGTTCTGCTCCCCACACGGATGAGAAACCACAATTCAGCTTGCTTTAGTAGCATATTGCCTACTTTCCAACTACCTGTTGATTCACCTTAAGGCCCCAAATTACGGTTAGGGTTAGCAAACTGAGGCTACGGTTAGGGTTAGAATAACTATGGCATATCCAGACATCAACATGTGTTTTTATGACAGTTCTGCTCCCCACACGGATGAGTAACCACAATTCAGCTTGCTTTAATAGCATATTGCCTACTTTCCAACTACCTGTTGATTCACCATAAGGCCCCAACTTATGGTTATCAAACTCAGGCTAGGGTTACAGTTAGAAAAACTATGACATATCCAGACATCAACATGTGTTTTTATGACAATTCTGCTCCCCACACGGATGAGAAACCACAATTCAGCTTGCTTTAGTAGCATATTGCCTACTTTCCAACTACCTGTTGATTCACCATAAGGCCCCAAATTAGGGTTAGCAAACTCAGGCTAGGGTTAGGGTTAGAAAAACTATGGCATATCCAGACATCAACATGTGTTTTTATGACAGTTCTGCTCCCCACACGGATGAGAAACCACAATTCAGCTTGCTTTAGTAGCATATTGCCTACTTTCCAACTACCTGTTGATTCACCATAAGGCCACAAATTAGGGTTAGCAAACTCAGGCTAGGGTTAGGGTTAGAAAATCTATGGCATATCGAGACATCAACATGTGTTTTTATGACAATTCTGCTCCCCACACGGATGAGAAACCACAATTCAGCTTGCTTTAGTAGCATATTGCCTACTTTCCAACTACCTGTTGATTCACCATAAGGCCCCAAATTAGGGTTAGCAAACTCAGGCTAGGGTTAGGGTTAGAAAAACTATGGCATATCCAGACATCAACATGTGTTTTTATGACAGTTCTGCTCCCCACACGGATGAGAAACCACAATTCAGCTTGCTTTAGTAGCATATTGCCTACTTTCCAACTACCTGTTGATTCACCTTAAGGCCCCAAATTACGGTTAGGGTTAGCAAACTGAGGCTACGGTTAGGGTTAGAATAACTATGGCATATCCAGACATCAACATGTGTTTTTATGACAGTTCTGCTCCCCACACGGATGAGTAACCACAATTCAGCTTGCTTTAGTAGCATATTGCCTACTTTCCAACTACCTGTTGATTCACCATAAGGCCCCAAATTAGGGTTAGCAAACTCAGGCTAGGGTTACGGTTAGAAAAACTATGGCATATCCAGACATCAACATGTGTTTTTATGACAGTACTGCTCCCCACAAGGATGAGAAAACAAAATTCAGCATGCTTTAGTAGCATATTGCCTACTTTCCAACTACCTGTTGATTCACCCTAAGGCCCCAAATTAGGGTTAGCAAACTCAGGCTAGGGTTATGGTTAGAAAAACTATGGCATATCGAGACATCAACATGTGTTTTTATGACAGTACTGCTCCCCACAAGGATGAGAAAACAAAATTCAGCATGCTTTAGTAGCATATTGAGTACTTTCCAACTACCTGTTGATTCACCCTAAGGCCCCAAATTAGGGTTAGCAAACTCAGGCTAGGGTTAGGGTTAGAAAAACTATGGCATATCCAGACATCAACATGTGTTTTTATGACAGTTCTGCTCCCCACACGGATGAGAAACCACAATTCAGCTTGCTTTAGTAGCATATTGCCTACTTTCCAACTACCTGTTGATTCACCTTAAGGCCCCAAATTACGGTTAGGGTTAGCAAACTGAGGCTAGGGTTAGGGTTAGAATAACTATGGCATATCCAGACATCAACATGTGTTTTTATGACAGTTCTGCTCCCCACACGGATGAGTAACCACAATTCAGCTTGCTTTAGTAGCATATTGCCTACTTTCCAACTACCTGTTGATTCACCATAAGGCCCCAAATTAGGGTTAGCAAACTCAGGCTAGGGTTACGGTTAGAAAAACTATGGCATATCCAGACATCAACATGTGTTTTTATGACAGTACTGCTCCCCACAAGGATGAGAAAACAAAATTCAGCATGCTTTAGTAGCATATTGCCTACTTTCCAACTACCTGTTGATTCACCCTAAGGCCCCAAATTAGGGTTAGCAAACTCAGGCTAGGGTTATGGTTAGAAAAACTATGGCATATCGAGACATCAACATGTGTTTTTATGACAGTACTGCTCCCCACAAGGATGAGAAAACAAAATTCAGCATGCTTTAGTAGCATATTGAGTACTTTCCAACTACCTGTTGATTCACCCTAAGGCCCCAAATTAGGGTTAGCAAACTCAGGCTAGGGTTAGGGTTAGAAAAACTATGGCATATCCAGACATCAACATGTGTTTTTATGACAGTTCTGCTCCCCACACGGATGAGAAACCACAATTCAGCTTGCTTTAGTAGCATATTGCCTACTTTCCAACTACCTGTTGATTCACCTTAAGGCCCCAAATTACGGTTAGGGTTAGCAAACTGAGGCTACGGTTAGGGTTAGAATAACTATGGCATATCCAGACATCAACATGTGTTTTTATGACAGTTCTGCTCCCCACACGGATGAGTAACCACAATTCAGCTTGCTTTAGTAGCATATTGCCTACTTTCCAACTACCTGTTGATTCACCATAAGGCCCAAATTATGGTTAGCAAACTCAGGCTACGGTTACGGTTAGAATAACGATGGCTTATCCAGACATCAACATGTGTTTTTATGACAGTTCTGCTCCCCACACGGATGAGTAACCACAATTCAGCTTGCTTTAGTAGCATATTGCCTACTTTCCAACTACCTGTTGATTCACCATAAGGCCCCAAATTAGGGTTAGCAAACTCAGGCTAGGGTTAGGGTTAGAAAAACTATGGCATATCCAGACATCAACATGTGTTTTTTTGACAGTTCTGCTCCCCACACGGATGAGAAACCACAATTCAGCTTGCTTTAGTAGCATATTGCCTACTTTCCAACTACCTGTTGATTCACCATAAGGCCCAAATTATGGTAAGCAAACTCAGGCTACGGTTACGGTTAGAAAAACTATGGCATATCCAGACATCAACATGTGTTTTTATGACAGTTCTGCTCCCCACACGGATGAGAAACCACAATTCAGCTTGCTTTAGTAGCATATTGCCTACTTTCCAACTACCTGTTGATTCACCATAAGGCCCCAAATAAGGGTTAGCAAACTCAGGCTAGGGTTAGGGTTAGAAAAACTATGGCATATCCAGACATCAACATGTGTTTTTATGACAGTTTTGCTCCCCACACGGATGGGAAACCACAATTCAGCTTGCTTTAGTAGCATATTGCCTACTTTCCAACTACCTGTTGATTCACCATAAGGCCCAAATTATGGTTAGCAAACTCAGGCTACGGTTACGGTTAGAAAAACTATGGCATATCCAGACATCAACATGTGTTTTTATGACAGTTCTGCTCCCCACACGGATGAGAAACCACAATTCAGCTTGCTTTAGTAGCATATTGCCTACTTTCCAACTACCTGTTGATTCACCATAAGGCCCCAAATTAGGGTTAGCAAACTCAGGCTAGGGTTAGGGTTAGAAAAACTATGGCATATCCAGACATCAACATGTGTTTTTATGACAGTTCTGCTCCCCACACGGATGAGAAACCACAATTCAGCTTGCTTTAGTAGCATATTGCCTACTTTCCAACTACCTGTTGATTCACCATAAGGCCACAAATTAGGGTTAGCAAACTCAGGCTAGGGTTAGGGTTAGAAAATCTATGGCATATCGAGACATCAACATGTGTTTTTATGACAATTCTGCTCCCCACACGGATGAGAAACCACAATTCAGCTTGCTTTAGTAGCATATTGCCTACTTTCCAACTACCTGTTGATTCACCCTAAGGCCCCAAATTAGGGTTAGCAAACTCAGGCTAGGGTTACGGTTAGAAGAACTATAGCATATCCAGACATCAACATGTGTTTTTATGACAGTTCTGCTCCCCACACGGATGAGAAACCACAATTCAGCTTGCTTTAGTAGCATATTGTCTACTTTCCAACTACCTGTTGATTCACCATAAGGCCCCAAATTAGGGTTAGCAAACTCAGGCTATGGTTAGGGTTAGAAAAACTATGGCATATCCAGACATCAACATGTGTTTTTATGACAGTTCTGCTCCCCACACGGATGAGAAACCACAATTCAGCTTGCTTTAGTAGCATATTGTCTACTTTCCAACTACCTGTTGATTCACCATAAGGCCCCAAATTAGGGTTAGCAAACTCAGGCTATGGTTAGGGTTAGAATAACTATGGCATATCCAGACATCAACATGTGTTTTTATGACAGTTCTGCTCCCCACACGGATGAGAAACCACAATTCAGCTTGCTTTAGTAGCATATTGCCTACTTTCCAACTACCTGTTGATTCACCTTAAGGCCCCAAATTAGGGTTAGCAAACTCAGGCTAGGGTTAGGGTTAGAAAAACTATGGCATATCCAGACATCAACATGTGTTTTTATGACAGTTCTGCTCCCCACACGGATGAGAAACCACAATTCAGCTTGCTTTAGTAGCATATTGCCTACTTTCCAACTACCTGTTGATTCACCATAAGGCCCCAAATTAGGGTTAGCAAACTCAGGCTAGGGTTAGGGTTAGAAAAACTATGGCATATCCAGACATCAACATGTGTTTTTATGACAGTTCTGCTCCCCACACGGATGAGAAACCACAATTCAGCTTGCTTTAGTAGCATATTGCCTACTTTCCAACTACCTGTTGATTCACCTTAAGGCCCCAAATTAGGGTTAGCAAACTCAGGCTAGGGTTAGGGTTAGAAAAACTATGGCATATCCAGACATCAACATGTGTTTTTATGACAGTTCTGCTCCCCACACGGATGAGAAACCACAATTCAGCTTGCTTTAGTAGCATATTGCCTACTTTCCAACTACCTGTTGATTCACCATAAGGCCCCAAATTAGGGTTAGCAAACTCAGGCTAGGGTTAGGGTTAGAAAAACTATGGCATATCCAGACATCAACATGTGTTTTTATGACAGTTCTGCTCCCCACACGGATGAGAAACCACAATTCAGCTTGCTTTAGTAGCATATTGCCTACTTTCCAACTACCTGTTGATTCACCTTAAGGCCCCAAATTACGGTTAGGGTTAGCAAACTGAGGCTACGGTTAGGGTTAGAATAACTATGGCATATCCAGACATCAACATGTGTTTTTATGACAGTTCTGCTCCCCACACGGATGAGTAACCACAATTCAGCTTGCTTTAGTAGCATATTGCCTACTTTCCAACTACCTGTTGATTCACCATAAGGCCCAAATTATGGTTAGCAAACTCAGGCTACGGTTACGGTTAGAATAACGATGGCTTATCCAGACATCAACATGTGTTTTTATGACAGTTCTGCTCCCCACACGGATGAGTAACCACAATTCAGCTTGCTTTAGTAGCATATTGCCTACTTTCCAACTACCTGTTGATTCACCATAAGGCCCCAAATTAGGGTTAGCAAACTCAGGCTAGGGTTAGGGTTAGAAAAACTATGGCATATCCAGACATCAACATGTGTTTTTTTGACAGTTCTGCTCCCCACACGGATGAGAAACCACAATTCAGCTTGCTTTAGTAGCATATTGCCTACTTTCCAACTACCTGTTGATTCACCATAAGGCCCAAATTATGGTTAGCAAACTCAGGCTACGGTTACGGTTAGAAAAACTATGGCATATCCAGACATCAACATGTGTTTTTATGACAGTTCTGCTCCCCACACGGATGAGAAACCACAATTCAGCTTGCTTTAGTAGCATATTGCCTACTTTCCAACTACCTGTTGATTCACCATAAGGCCCCAAATTAGGGTTAGCAAACTCAGGCTAGGGTTAGGGTTAGAAAAACTATGGCATATCCAGACATCAACATGTGTTTTTATGACAGTTTTGCTCCCCACACGGATGAGAAACCACAATTCAGCTTGCTTTAGTAGCATATTGCCTACTTTCCAACTACCTGTTGATTCACCTTAAGGCCCCAAATTACGGTTAGGGTTAGCAAACTGAGGCTACGGTTAGGGTTAGAATAACTATGGCATATCCAGACATCAACATGTGTTTTTATGACAGTTCTGCTCCCCACACGGATGAGTAACCACAATTCAGCTTGCTTTAGTAGCATATTGCCTACTTTCCAACTACCTGTTGATTCACCATAAGGCCCCAAATTAGGGTTAGCAAACTCAGGCTAGGGTTAGGGTTAGAAAAACTATGGCATATCCAGACATCAACATGTGATTTTATGACAGTTCTGCTCCCCACACGGATGAGAAACCACAATTCAGCTTGCTTTAGTAGCATATTGCCTACTTTCCAACTACCTGTTGATTCACCTTAAGGCCCCAAATTAAGGTTAGCAAACTCAGGCTAGGGTTAGGGTTAGAAAAACTATGGCATATCCAGACATCAACATGTGTTTTTATGACAGTTCTGCTCCCCACACGGATGAAAAACCACAATTCAGCTTGCTTTAGTAGCATATTGCCTACTTTCCAACTACCTGTTGATTCACCATAAGGCCCAAATTATGGTTAGCAAACTCAGGCTACGGTTACGGTTAGAAAAACTATGGCATATCCAGACATCAACATGTGTTTTTATGACAGTTCTGCTCCCCACACGGATGAGAAACCACAATTCAGCTTGCTTTAGTAGCATATTGCCTACTTTCCAACTACCTGTTGATTCACCATAAGGCCCCAAATTAAGGTTAGCAAACTCAGGCTAGGGTTAGGGTTAGAAAAACTATGGCATATCCAGACATCAACATGTGTTTTTATGACAGTTCTGCTCCCCACACGGATGAGAAACCACAATTCAGCTTGCTTTAGTAGCATATTGCCTACTTTCCAACTACCTGTTGATTCACCATAAGGCCCAAATTATGGTTAGCAAACTCAGGCTACGGTTACGGTTAGAAAAACTATGGCATATCCAGACATCAACATGTGTTTTTATGACAGTTCTGCTCCCCACACGGATGAGAAACCACAATTCAGCTTGCTTTAGTAGCATATTGCCTACTTTCCAACTACCTGTTGATTCACCATAAGGCCCCAAATTAGGGTTAGCAAACTCAGGCTAGGGTTAGGGTTAGAAAAACTATGGCATATCCAGACATCAACATGTGTTTTTATGACAGTTCTGCTCCCCACACGGATGAGTAACCACAATTCAGCTTGCTTTAGTAGCATATTGCCTACTTTCCAACTACCTGTTGATTCACCATAAGGCCCCAAATTAGGGTTAGCAAACTCAGGCTAGGGTTACGGTTAGAAAAACTATGGCATATCCAGACATCAACATGTGTTTTTATGACAGTTCTGCTCCCCACACGGATGAGAAACCACAATTCAGCTTGCTTTAGTAGCATATTGTCTACTTTCCAACTACCTGTTGATTCACCATAAGGCCCCAAATTAGGGTTAGCAAACTCAGGCTATGGTTAGGGTTAGAAAAACTATGGCATATCCAGACATCAACATGTGTTTTTATGACAGTTCTGCTCCCCACACGGATGAGAAACCACAATTCAGCTTGCTTTAGTAGCATATTGCCTACTTTCCAACTACCTGTTGATTCACCTTAAGGCCCCAAATTACGGTTAGGGTTAGCAAACTGAGGCTACGGTTAGGGTTAGAATAACTATGGCATATCCAGACATCAACATGTGTTTTTATGACAGTTCTGCTCCCCACACGGATGAGTAACCACAATTCAGCTTGCTTTAGTAGCATATTGCCTACTTTCCAACTACCTGTTGATTCACCATAAGGCCCCAAATTAGGGTTAGCAGACTCAGGCTAGGGTTAGCGTTAGAAAAACTATGGCATATCCAGACATCAACATGTGTTTTTATGACAGTTCTGCTCCCCACACGGATGAGAAACCACAATTCAGCTTGCTTTAGTAGCATATTGCCTACTTTCCAACTACCTGTTGATTCACCTTAAGGCCCCAAATTAGGGTTATGGTTAGCAAACTGAGGCTACGGTTAGGGTTAGAATAACTATGGCATATCCAGACATCAACATGTGTTTTTATGACAGTTCTGCTCCCCACACGGATGAGTAACCACAATTCAGCTTGCTTTAGTAGCATATTGCCTACTTTCCAACTACCTGTTGATTCACCATAAGGCCCCAAATTAGGGTTAGCAAACTCAGGCTAGGGTTAGGGTTAGAAAAACTATGGCATATCCAGACATCAACATGTGTTTTTATGACAGTTCTGCTCCCCACACGGATGAGAAACCACAATTCAGCTTGCTTTAGTAGCATATTGCCTACTTTCCAACTACCTGTTGATTCACCTTAAGGCCCCAAATTACGGTTAGGGTTAGCAAACTGAGGCTAGGGTTAGGGTTAGAATAACTATGGCATATCCAGACATCAACATGTGTTTTTATGACAGTTCTGCTCCCCACACGGATGAGTAACCACAATTCAGCTTGCTTTAGTAGCATATTGCCTACTTTCCAACTACCTGTTGATTCACCATAAGGCCCCAAATTAGGGTTAGCAAACTCAGGCTAGGGTTACGGTTAGAAAAACTATGGCATATCCAGACATCAACATGTGTTTTTATGACAGTTCTGCTCCCCACACAGATGACAAACCACAATTCAGCTTGCTTTAGTAGCATATTGCCTACTTTCCAACTACCTGTTGATTCACCCTAAGGCCCCAAATTAGGGTTAGCAAACTCAGGCTAGGGTTATGGTTAGAAAAACTATGGCATATCGAGACATCAACATGTGTTTTTATGACAGTACTGCTCCCCACAAGGATGAGAAAACAAAATTCAGCATGCTTTAGTAGCATATTGAGTACTTTCCAACTACCTGTTGATTCACCCTAAGGCCCCAAATTAGGGTTAGCAAACTCAGGCTAGGGTTACGGTTAGAAAAACTATGGCATATCCAGACATCAACATGTGTTTTTATGACAGTTCTGCTCCCCACACGGATGAGAAACCACAATTCAGCTTGCTTTAGTAGCATATTGTCTAATTTCCAACTACCTGTTGATTCACCATAAGGCCCCAAATTAGGGTTAGCAAACTCAGGCTATGGTTAGGGTTAGAAAAACTATGGCATATCCAGACATCAACATGTGTTTTTATGACAGTTCTGCTCCCCACACGGATGAGAAACCACAATTCAGCTTGCTTTAGTAGCATATTGCCTACTTTCCAACTACCTGTTGATTCACCTTAAGGCCCGAAATTACGGTTAGGGTTAGCAAACTGAGGCTACGGTTAGGGTTAGAATAACTATGGCATATCCAGACATCAACATGTGTTTTTATGACAGTTCTGCTCCCCACACGGATGAGTAACCACAATTCAGCTTGCTTTAGTAGCATATTGCCTACTTTCCAACTACCTGTTGATTCACCATAAGGCCCCAACTTATGGTTATCAAACTCAGGCTAGGGTTACAGTTAGAAAAACTATGACATATCCAGACATCAACATGTGTTTTTATGACAATTCTGCTCCCCACACGGATGAGAAACCACAATTCAGCTTGCTTTAGTAGCATATTGCCTACTTTCCAACTACCTGTTGATTCACCATAAGCCCCCAAATTAGGGTTAGCAAACTCAGGCTAGGGTTAGGGTTAAAAAACTATGGCATATCCAGACATCAACATGTGTTTTTATGACAGTTCTGCTCCCCACACGGATGAGAAACCACAATTCAGCTTGCTTTAGTAGCATATTGCCTACTTTCCAACTACCTGTTGATTCACCATAAGGCCACAAATTAGGGTTAGCAAACTCAGGCTAGGGTTAGGGTTAGAAAATCTATGGCATATCGAGACATCAATATGTGTTTTTATGACAATTCTGCTCCCCACACGGATGAGAAACCACAATTCAGCTTGCTTTAGTAGCATATTGCCTACTTTCCAACTACCTGTTGATTCACCATAAGGCCCCAAATTAGGGTTAGCAAACTCAGGCTAGGGTTAGGGTTAGAAAAACTATGGCATATCCAGACATCAACATGTGTTTTTATGACAGTTCTGCTCCCCACACGGATGAGAAACCACAATTCAGCTTGCTTTAGTAGCATATTGCCTACTTTCCAACTACCTGTTGATTCACCTTAAGGCCCCAAATTACGGTTAGGGTTAGCAAACTGAGGCTACGGTTAGGGTTAGAATAACTATGGCATATCCAGACATCAACATGTGTTTTTATGACAGTTCTGCTCCCCACACGGATGAGTAACCACAATTCAGCTTGCTTTAGTAGCATATTGCCTACTTTCCAACTACCTGTTGATTCACCATAAGGCCCCAAATTAGGGTTAGCAAACTCAGGCTAGGGTTAGCGTTAGAAAAACTATGGCATATCCAGACATCAACATGTGTTTTTATGACAGTTCTGCTCCCCACACGGATGAGAAACCACAATTCAGCTTGCTTTAGTAGCATATTGCCTACTTTCCAACTACCTGTTGATTCACCTTAAGGCCCCAAATTAGGGTTATGGTTAGCAAACTGAGGCTACGGTTAGGGTTAGAATAACTATGGCATATCCAGACATCAACATGTGTTTTTATGACAGTTCTGCTCCCCACACGGATGAGTAACCACAATTCAGCTTGCTTTAGTAGCATATTGCCTACTTTCCAACTACCTGTTGATTCACCATAAGGCCCCAAATTAGGGTTAGCAAACTCAGGCTAGGGTTAGGGTTAGAAAAACTATGGCATATCCAGACATCAACATGTGTTTTTATGACAGTTCTGCTCCCCACACGGATGAGAAACCACAATTCAGCTTGCTTTAGTAGCATATTGCCTACTTTCCAACTACCTGTTGATTCACCTTAAGGCCCCAAATTACGGTTAGGGTTAGCAAACTGAGGCTATGGTTAGGGTTAGAATAACTATGGCATATCCAGACATCAACATGTGTTTTTATGACAGTTCTGCTCCCCACACGGATGAGTAACCACAATTCAGCTTGCTTTAGTAGCATATTGCCTACTTTCCAACTACCTGTTGATTCACCATAAGGCCCCAAATTAGGGTTAGCAAACTCAGGCTAGGGTTACGGTTAGAAAAACTATGGCATATCCAGACATCAACATGTGTTTTTATGACAGTTCTGCTCCCCACACAGATGAGAAACCACAATTCAGCTTGCTTTAGTAGCATATTGCCTACTTTCCAACTACCTGTTGATTCACCCTAAGGCCCCAAATTAGGGTTAGCAAACTCAGGCTAGGGTTATGGTTAGAAAAACTATGGCATATCGAGACATCAACATGTGTTTTTATGACAGTACTGCTCCCCACAAGGATGAGAAAACAAAATTCAGCATGCTTTAGTAGCATATTGAGTACTTTCCAACTACCTGTTGATTCACCCTAAGGCCCCAAATTAGGGTTAGCAAACTCAGGCTAGGGTTACGGTTAGAAAAACTATGGCATATCCAGACATCAACATGTGTTTTTATGACAGTTCTGCTCCCCACACGGATGAGAAACCACAATTCAGCTTGCTTTAGTAGCATATTGTCTAATTTCCAACTACCTGTTGATTCACCATAAGGCCCCAAATTAGGGTTAGCAAACTCAGGCTATGGTTAGGGTTAGAAAAACTATGGCATATCCAGACATCAACATGTGTTTTTATGACAGTTCTGCTCCCCACACGGATGAGAAACCACAATTCAGCTTGCTTTAGTAGCATATTGCCTACTTTCCAACTACCTGTTGATTCACCTTAAGGCCCCAAATTACGGTTAGGGTTAGCAAACTGAGGCTACGGTTAGGGTTAGAATAACTATGGCATATCCAGACATCAACATGTGTTTTTATGACAGTTCTGCTCCCCACACGGATGAGTAACCACAATTCAGCTTGCTTTAATAGCATATTGCCTACTTTCCAACTACCTGTTGATTCACCATAAGGCCCCAACTTATGGTTATCAAACTCAGGCTAGGGTTACAGTTAGAAAAACTATGACATATCCAGACATCAACATGTGTTTTTATGACAATTCTGCTCCCCACACGGATGAGAAACCACAATTCAGCTTGCTTTAGTAGCATATTGCCTACTTTCCAACTACCTGTTGATTCACCATAAGGCCCCAAATTAGGGTTAGCAAACTCAGGCTAGGGTTAGGGTTAGAAAAACTATGGCATATCCAGACATCAACATGTGTTTTTATGACAGTTCTGCTCCCCACACGGATGAGAAACCACAATTCAGCTTGCTTTAGTAGCATATTGCCTACTTTCCAACTACCTGTTGATTCACCATAAGGCCACAAATTAGGGTTAGCAAACTCAGGCTAGGGTTAGGGTTAGAAAATCTATGGCATATCGAGACATCAACATGTGTTTTTATGACAATTCTGCTCCCCACACGGATGAGAAACCACAATTCAGCTTGCTTTAGTAGCATATTGCCTACTTTCCAACTACCTGTTGATTCACCATAAGGCCCCAAATTAGGGTTAGCAAACTCAGGCTAGGGTTAGGGTTAGAAAAACTATGGCATATCCAGACATCAACATGTGTTTTTATGACAGTTCTGCTCCCCACACGGATGAGAAACCACAATTCAGCTTGCTTTAGTAGCATATTGCCTACTTTCCAACTACCTGTTGATTCACCTTAAGGCCCCAAATTACGGTTAGGGTTAGCAAACTGAGGCTACGGTTAGGGTTAGAATAACTATGGCATATCCAGACATCAACATGTGTTTTTATGACAGTTCTGCTCCCCACACGGATGAGTAACCACAATTCAGCTTGCTTTAGTAGCATATTGCCTACTTTCCAACTACCTGTTGATTCACCATAAGGCCCCAAATTAGGGTTAGCAAACTCAGGCTAGGGTTACGGTTAGAAAAACTATGGCATATCCAGACATCAACATGTGTTTTTATGACAGTACTGCTCCCCACAAGGATGAGAAAACAAAATTCAGCATGCTTTAGTAGCATATTGCCTACTTTCCAACTACCTGTTGATTCACCCTAAGGCCCCAAATTAGGGTTAGCAAACTCAGGCTAGGGTTATGGTTAGAAAAACTATGGCATATCGAGACATCAACATGTGTTTTTATGACAGTACTGCTCCCCACAAGGATGAGAAAACAAAATTCAGCATGCTTTAGTAGCATATTGAGTACTTTCCAACTACCTGTTGATTCACCCTAAGGCCCCAAATTAGGGTTAGCAAACTCAGGCTAGGGTTAGGGTTAGAAAAACTATGGCATATCCAGACATCAACATGTGTTTTTATGACAGTTCTGCTCCCCACACGGATGAGAAACCACAATTCAGCTTGCTTTAGTAGCATATTGCCTACTTTCCAACTACCTGTTGATTCACCTTAAGGCCCCAAATTACGGTTAGGGTTAGCAAACTGAGGCTAGGGTTAGGGTTAGAATAACTATGGCATATCCAGACATCAACATGTGTTTTTATGACAGTTCTGCTCCCCACACGGATGAGTAACCACAATTCAGCTTGCTTTAGTAGCATATTGCCTACTTTCCAACTACCTGTTGATTCACCATAAGGCCCCAAATTAGGGTTAGCAAACTCAGGCTAGGGTTACGGTTAGAAAAACTATGGCATATCCAGACATCAACATGTGTTTTTATGACAGTACTGCTCCCCACAAGGATGAGAAAACAAAATTCAGCATGCTTTAGTAGCATATTGCCTACTTTCCAACTACCTGTTGATTCACCCTAAGGCCCCAAATTAGGGTTAGCAAACTCAGGCTAGGGTTATGGTTAGAAAAACTATGGCATATCGAGACATCAACATGTGTTTTTATGACAGTACTGCTCCCCACAAGGATGAGAAAACAAAATTCAGCATGCTTTAGTAGCATATTGAGTACTTTCCAACTACCTGTTGATTCACCCTAAGGCCCCAAATTAGGGTTAGCAAACTCAGGCTAGGGTTAGGGTTAGAAAAACTATGGCATATCCAGACATCAACATGTGTTTTTATGACAGTTCTGCTCCCCACACGGATGAGAAACCACAATTCAGCTTGCTTTAGTAGCATATTGCCTACTTTCCAACTACCTGTTGATTCACCTTAAGGCCCCAAATTACGGTTAGGGTTAGCAAACTGAGGCTAGGGTTAGGGTTAGAATAACTATGGCATATCCAGACATCAACATGTGTTTTTATGACAGTTCTGCTCCCCACACGGATGAGTAACCACAATTCAGCTTGCTTTAGTAGCATATTGCCTACTTTCCAACTACCTGTTGATTCACCATAAGGCCCCAAATTAGGGTTAGCAAACTCAGGCTAGGGTTACGGTTAGAAAAACTATGGCATATCCAGACATCAACATGTGTTTTTATGACAGTTCTGCTCCCCACACAGATGAGAAACCACAATTCAGCTTGCTTTAGTAGCATATTGCCTACTTTCCAACTACCTGTTGATTCACCCTAAGGCCCCAAATTAGGGTTAGCAAACTCAGGCTAGGGTTATGGTTAGAAAAACTATGGCATATCGAGACATCAACATGTGTTTTTATGAGAGTACTGCTCCCCACAAGGATGAGAAAACAAAATTCAGCATGCTTTAGTAGCATATTGAGTACTTTCCAACTACCTGTTGATTCACCCTAAGGCCCCAAATTAGGGTTAGCAAACTCAGGCTAGGGTTACGGTTAGAAAAACTATGGCATATCCAGACATCAACATGTGTTTTTATGACAGTTCTGCTCCCCACACGGATGAGAAACCACAATTCAGCTTGCTTTAGTAGCATATTGTCTAATTTCCAACTACCTGTTGATTCACCATAAGGCCCCAAATTAGGGTTAGCAAACTCAGGCTACGGTTAGGGTTAGAAAAACTATGGCATATCCAGACATCAACATGTGTTTTTATGACAGTTCTGCTCCCCACACGGATGAGAAACCACAATTCAGCTTGCTTTAGTAGCATATTGCCTACTTTCCAACTACCTGTTGATTCACCTTAAGGCCCCAAATTACGGTTAGGGTTAGCAAACTGAGGCTACGGTTAGGGTTAGAATAACTATGGCATATCCAGACATCAACATGTGTTTTTATGACAGTTCTGCTCCCCACACGGATGAGTAACCACAATTCAGCTTGCTTTAGTAGCATATTGCCTACTTTCCAACTACCTGTTGATTCACCATAAGGCCACAAATTAGGGTTAGCAAACTCAGGCTATGGTTAGGGTTAGAAAATCTATGGCATATCGAGACATCAACATGTGTTTTTATGACAATTCTGCTCCCCACACGGATGAGAAACCACAATTCAGCTTGCTTTAGTAGCATATTGCCTACTTTCCAACTACCTGTTGATTCACCATAAGGCCCCAAATTAGGGTTAGCAAACTCAGGCTAGGGTTAGGGTTAGAAAAACTATGGCATATCCAGACATCAACATGTGTTTTTATGACAGTTCTGCTCCCCACACGGATGAGAAACCACAATTCAGCTTGCTTTAGTAGCATATTGCCTACTTTCCAACTACCTGTTGATTCACCATAAGGCCACAAATTAGGGTTAGCAAACTCAGGCTATGGTTAGGGTTAGAAAATCTATGGCATATCGAGACATCAACATGTGTTTTTATGACAATTCTGCTCCCCACACGGATGAGAAACCACAATTCAGCTTGCTTTAGTAGCATATTGCCTACTTTCCAACTACCTGTTGATTCACCCTAAGGCCCCAAATTAGGGTTAGCAAACTCAGGCTAGGGTTATGGTTAGAAAAACTATGGCATATCGAGACATCAACATGTGTTTTTATGACAGTACTGCTCCCCACAAGGATGAGAAAACAAAATTCAGCATGCTTTAGTAGCATATTGAGTACTTTCCAACTACCTGTTGATTCACCATAAGGCCCCAAATTATGGTTAGCAAACTCAGGCTATGGTTAGGGTTAGAAAAACTATGGCATATCCAGACATCAACATGTGTTTTTATGACAGTTCTGCTCCCCACACGGATGAGAAACCACAATTCAGCTTGCATTAGTAGCATATTGCCTACTTTCCAACTACCTGTTGATTCACCATAAGGCCCCAAATTAGGGTTAGCAAACTCAGGCTAGGGTTAGGGATAGAAAAACTATGGCATATCCAGACATCAACATGTGTTTTTATGACAGTTCTGCTCCCCACACGGATGAGAAACCACAATTCAGCTTGCTTTAGTAGCATATTGCCTACTTTCCAACTACCTGTTGATTCACCTTAAGGCCCCAAATTAGGGTTAGCAAACTCAGGCTAGGGTTAGGGTTAGAAAAACTATGGCATATCCAGACATCAACATGTGTTTTTATGACAGTTCTGCTCCCCACACGGATGAGAAACCACAATTCAGCTTGCTTTAGTAGCATATTGCCTACTTTCCAACTACCTGTTGATTCACCATAAGGCCCCAAATTAGGGTTAGCAAACTCAGGCTAGGGTTAGGGTTAGAAAAACTATGGCATATCCAGACATCAACATGTGTTTTTATGACAGTTCTGCTCCCCACACGGATGAGAAACCACAATTCAGCTTGCTTTAGTAGCATATTGCCTACTTTCCAACTACCTGTTGATTCACCATAAGGCCACAAATTATGGTTAGCAAACTCAGGCTAGGGTTAGGGTTAGAAAATCTATGGCATATCGAGACATCAACATGTGTTTTTATGACAATTCTGCTCCCCACACGGATGAGAAACCACAATTCAGCTTGCTTTAGTAGCATATTGCCTACTTTCCAACTACCTGTTGATTCACCCTAAGGCCCCAAATTAGGGTTAGCAAACTCAGGCTAGGGTTACGGTTAGAAGAACTATAGCATATCCAGACATCAACATGTGTTTTTATGACAGTTCTGCTCCCCACACGGATGAGAAACCACAATTCAGCTTGCTTTAGTAGCATATTGTCTACTTTCCAACTACCTGTTGATTCACCATAAGGCCCCAAATTAGGGTTAGCAAACTCAGGCTATGGTTAGGGTTAGAAAAACTATGGCATATCCAGACATCAACATGTGTTTTTATGACAGTTCTGCTCCCCACACGGATGAGAAACCACAATTCAGCTTGCTTTAGTAGCATATTGCCTACTTTCCAACTACCTGTTGATTCACCATAAGGCCCCAAATTAGGGTTAGCAAACTCAGGCTATGGTTAGGGTTAGAAAAACTATGGCATATCCAGACATCAACATGTGTTTTTATGACAGTTCTGCTCCCCACACGGATGAGAAACCACAATTCAGCTTGCTTTAGTAGCATATTGCCTACTTTCCAACTACCTGTTGATTCACCTTAAGGCCCCAAATTACGGTTAGGGTTAGCAAACTCAGGCTATGGTTAGGGTTAGAAAAACTATGGCATATCCAGACATCAACATGTGTTTTTATGACAGTTCTGCTCCCCACACGGATGAGAAACCACAATTCAGCTTGCTTTAGTAGCATATTGCCTACTTTCCAACTACCTGTTGATTCACCTTAAGGCCCCAAATTACGGTTAGGGTTAGCAAACTGAGGCTACGGTTAGGGTTAGAATAACTATGGCATATCCAGACATCAACATGTGTTTTTATGACAGTTCTGCTCCCCACACGGATGAGTAACCACAATTCAGCTTGCTTTAGTAGCATATTGCCTACTTTCCAACTACCTGTTGATTCACCCTAAGGCCCCAAATTAGGGTTAGCAAATTCAGGCTAGGGTTAGGGTTAGAATAACTATGGCATATCCAGACATCAACATGTGTTTTTATGACAGTTCTGCTCCCCACACGGATGAGTAACCACAATTCAGCTTGCTTTAGTAGCATATTGCCTACTTTCCAACTACCTGTTGATTCACCCTAAGGCCCTAATTAGGGTTAGCAAATTCAGGCTATGGTTAGGGTTAGAAAAACTATGGCATATCCAGACATCAACATGTGTTTTTATGACAGTTCTGCTCCCCACACGGATGAGAAACCACAATTCAGCTTGCTTTAGTAGCATATTGCCTACTTTCCTACTACCTGTTGATTCACCTTAAGGCCCCAAATTAGGGTTATGGTTAGCAAACTGAGGCTACGGTTAGGGTTAGAATAACTATGGCATATCCAGACATCAACATGTGTTTTTATGACAGTTCTGCTCCTCACACGGATGAGTAACCACAATTCAGCTTGCTTTAGTAGCATATTGCCTACTTTCCAACTACCTGTTGATTCACCCTAAGGCCCCAAATTAGGGTTAGCAAATTCAGGCTAGGGTTAGGGTTAGAATAACCATGGCATATCCAGACATCAACATGTGTTTTTATGACAGTTCTGCTCCCCACACGGATGAGTAACCACAATTCAGCTTGCTTTAGTAGCATATTGCCTACTTTCCAACTACCTGTTGATTCACCATAAGGCCCCAAATTATGGTTAGCAAACTCAGGCTAGGGTTATGGTTAGAAAAACTATGGCATATCCAGACATCAACATGTGTTTTTATGACAGTTCTGCTCCCCACACGGATGAGAAACCACAATTCAGCTTGCTTTAGTAGCATATTGCCTACTTTCCTACTACCTGTTGATTCACCATAAGGCCCCAAATTAGGGTTAGCAAACTCAGGCTAGGGTTAGGGTTAGAAAAACTATGGCATATCCAGACATCAACATGTGTTTTTATGACAGTTCTGCTCCCCACACGGATGAGAAACCACAATTCAGCTTGCTTTAGTAGCATATTGCCTACTTTCCAACTACCTGTTGATTCACCATAAGGCCCAAATTATGGTTAGCAAACTCAGGCTAAGGTTAGGGTTAGAAAAACTATGGCATATCCACACATCAACATGTGTTTTTATGACAGTTCTGCTCCCCACACGGATGAGAAACCACAATTCAGCTTGCTTTAGTAGCATATTGTCTACTTTCCAACTACCTGTTGATTCACCATAAGGCCCAAATTATGGTTAGCAAACTCAGGATAGGGTTACGGTTAGAAAAACTATGGCATATCCAGACATCAACATGTGTTTTTATGACAGTTCTGCTCCCCACACGGATGAGACACCACAATTCAGCTTGCTTTAGGAGCATATTGCCTACTTTCCAACTACCTGTTGATTCACCATAAGGCCCCAAATTAGGGTTAGCAAACTCAGGCTATGGTTAGGGTTAGAAAAACTATGGCATATCCAGACATCAACATGTGTTTTTATGACAGTTCTGCTCCCCACACGGATGAGAAACCACAATACAGCTTGCTTTAGTAGCATATTGCCTACTTTCCAACTACCTGTTGATTCACCCTAAGGCCCCAAATTAGGGTTATGGTTAGCAAACTGAGGCTACGGTTAGGGTTAGAATAACCATGGCATATCCAGACAGCAACATGTGTTTTTATGACAGTTCTGCTCCCCACAAGGATGAGAAACCACAATTCAGCTTGCTTTAGTAGCATATTGCCTACTTTCCAACTACCTGTTGATTCACCATTAGGCCCCAAATTAGGGTTAGCAAATTCAGGCTATGGTTAGGGTTAGAAAAACTATGGCATATCCAGACATCAACATGTGTTTTTATGACAGTTCTGCTCCCCACACGGATGAGAAACCACAATTCAGCTTGCTTTAGTAGCATATTGCCTACTTTCCTACTACCTGTTGATTCACCTTAAGGCCCCAAATTAGGGTTATGGTTAGCAAACTGAGGCTACGGTTAGGGTTAGAATAACTATGGCATATCCAGACATCAACATGTGTTTTTATGACAGTTCTGCTCCCCACACGGATGAGTAACCACAATTCAGCTTGCTTTAGTAGCATATTGCCTACTTTCCAACTACCTGTTGATTCACCCTAAGGCCCCAAATTAGGGTTAGCAAATTCAGGCTATGGTTAGGGTTAGAAAAACTATGGCATATCCAGACATCAACATGTGTTTTTATGACAGTTCTGCTCCCCACACGGATGAGAAACCACAATTCAGCTTGCTTTAGTAGCATATTGCCTACTTTCCAACTACCTGTTGATTCACCCTAAGGCCCCAAATTAGGGTTATGGTTAGCAAACTGAGGCTACGGTTAGGGTTAGAATAACCATGGCATATCCAGACATCAACATGTGTTTTTATGACAGTTCTGCTCCCCACAAGGATGAGAAACCACAATTCAGCTTGCTTTAGTAGCATATTGCCTACTTTCCAACTACCTGTTGATTCACCATAAGGCCCCAAATTAGGGTTAGCAAACTCAGGCTATGGTTAGGGTTAGAAAAACTATGGCATATCCAGACATCAACATGTGTTTTTATGACAGTTCTGCTCCCCACACGGATGAGAAACCACAATTCAGCTTGCTTTAGTAGCATATTGCCTACTTTCCAACTACCTGTTGATTCACCATAAGGCCCAAATTATGGTTAGCAAACTCAGGCTAGGGTTAGGGTTAGAAAAACTATGGCATATCCAGACATCAACATGTGTTTTTATGACAGTTCTGCTCCCCACACGGATGAGAAACCACAATTCAGCTTGCTTTAGTAGCATATTGCCTACTTTCCAACTACCTGTTGATTCACCATAAGGCCCCAAATTAGGGTTAGCAAACTCAGGCTACGGTTATGGTTAGAAAAACTATGGCATATCCAGACATCAACATGTGTTTTTATGACAGTTCTGCTCCCCACACGGATGAGAAACCACAATTCAGCTTGCTTTAGTAGCATATTGCCTACTTTCCAACTACCTGTTGATTCACCTTAAGGCCCCAAATTAGGGTTATGGTTAGCAAACTGAGGCTACGGTTAGGGTTAGAATAACTATGGCATATCCAGACATCAACATGTGTTTTTATGACAGTTCTGCTCCCCACACGGATGAGTAACCACAATTCAGCTTGCTTTAGTAGCATATTGCCTACTTTCCAACTACCTGTTGATTCACCCTAAGGCCCCAAATTAGGGTTAGCAAATTCAGGCTATGGTTAGGGTTAGAAAAACTATGGCATATCCAGATATCAACATGTGTTTTTATGACAGTTCTGCTCCCCACACGGATGAGAAACCACAATTCAGCTTGCTTTAGTAGCATATTGCCTACTTTCCAACTACCTGTTGATTCACCCTAAGGCCCCAAATTAGGGTTATGGTTAGCAAACTGAGGCTACGGTTAGGGTTAGAATAACCATGGCATATCCAGACATCAACATGTGTTTTTATGACAGTTCTGCTCCCCACACGGATGAGAAACCACAATTCAGCTTGCTTTAGTAGCATATTGCCTACTTTCCAACTACCTGTTGATTCACCATAAGGCCCAAATTATGGTTAGCAAACTCAGGATACGGTTACGGTTAGAAAAACTATGGCATATCCAGACATCAACATGTGTTTTTATGACAGTTCTGCTCCCCACACGGATGAGAAACCACAATTCAGCTTGCTTTAGTAGCATATTGCCTACTTTCCAACTACCTGTTGATTCACCATAAGGCCCCAAATTAGGGTTAGCAAACTCAGGCTATGGTTAGGGTTAGAAAAACTATAGCATATCCAGACATCAACATGTGTTTTTATGACAGTTCTGCTCCCCACACGGATGAGAAACCACAATTCAGCTTGCTTTAGTAGCATATTGTCTACTTTCCAACTACCTGTTGATTCACCATAAGGCCCCAAATTAGGGTTAGCAAACTCAGGCTATGGTTAGGGTTAGAAAAACTATGGCATATCCAGACATCAACATGTGTTTTTATGACAGTTCTGCTCCCCACACGGATGAGAAACCACAATTCAGCTTGCTTTAGTAGCATATTGCCTACTTTCCAACTACCTGTTGATTCACCATAAGGCCCAAATTATGGTTAGCAAACTCAGGATACGGTTACGGTTAGAAAAACTATGGCATATCCAGACATCAACATGTGTTTTTATGACAGTTCTGCTCCCCACACGGATGAGAAACCACAATTCAGCTTGCTTTAGTAGCATATTGCCTACTTTCCAACTACCTGTTGATTCACCATAAGGCCCCAAATTAGGGTTAGCAAACTCAGGCTATGGTTAGGGTTAGAAAAACTATGGCATATCCAGACATCAACATGTGTTTTTATGACAGTTCTGCTCCCCACACGGATGAGAAACCACAATTCAGCTTGCTTTAGTAGCATATTGCCTACTTTCCAACTACCTGTTGATTCACCATAAGGCCCCAAATTAGGGTTAGCAAACTCAGGCTATGGTTAGGGTTAGAAAAACTATGGTATATCCAGACATCAACATGTGTTTTTATGACAGTTCTGCTCCCCACACGGATGAGAAACCACAATTCAGCTTGCTTTAGTAGCATATTGCCTACTTTCCAACTACCTGTTGATTCACCCTAAGGCCCCAAATTAGGGTTATGGTTAGCAAACTGAGGCTACGGTTAGGGTTAGAATAACCATGGCATATCCAGACATCAACATGTGTTTTTATGACAGTTCTGCTCCCCACACGGATGAGTAACCACAATTCAGCTTGCTTTAGTAGCATATTGCCTACTTTCCAACTACCTGTTGATTCACCATAAGGCCCCAAATTAGGGTTAGCAAACTCAGGCTAGGGTTACGGTTAGAAAAACTATGGCATATCCAGACATCAACATGTGTTTTTATGACAGTTCTGCTCCCCACACAGATGAGAAACCACAATTCAGCTTGCTTTAGTAGCATATTGCCTACTTTCCAACTACCTGTTGATTCACCCTAAGGCCCCAAATTAGGGTTAGCAAACTCAGGCTAGGGTTATGGTTAGAAAAACTATGGCATATCGAGACATCAACATGTGTTTTTATGACAGTACTGCTCCCCACAAGGATGAGAAAACAAAATTCAGCATGCTTTAGTAGCATATTGAGTACTTTCCAACTACCTGTTGATTCACCCTAAGGCCCCAAATTAGGGTTAGCAAACTCAGGCTAGGGTTAGGGTTAGAAAAACTATGGCATATCCAGACATCAACATGTGTTTTTATGACAGTTCTGCTCCCCACACGGATGAGAAACCACAATTCAGCTTGCTTTAGTAGCATATTGCCTACTTTCCAACTACCTGTTGATTCACCATAAGGCCACAAATTATGGTTAGCAAACTCAGGCTAGGGTTAGGGTTAGAAAATCTATGGCATATCGAGACATCAACATGTATTTTTATGACAATTCTGCTCCCCACACGGATGAGAAACCACAATTCAGCTTGCTTTAGTAGCATATTGCCTACTTTCCAACTACCTGTTGATTCACCCTAAGGCCCCAAATTAGGGTTAGCAAACTCAGGCTAGGGTTACGGTTAGAAGAACTATAGCATATCCAGACATCAACATGTGTTTTTATGACAGTTCTGCTCCCCACACGGATGAGAAACCACAATTCAGCTTGCTTTAGTAGCATATTGTCTACTTTCCAACTACCTGTTGATTCACCATAAGGCCCCAAATTAGGGTTAGCAAACTCAGGCTATGGTTAGGGTTAGAAAAACTATGGCATATCCAGACATCAACATGTGTTTTTATGACAGTTCTGCTCCCCACACGGATGAGAAACCACAATTCAGCTTGCTTTAGTAGCATATTGCCTACTTTCCAACTACCTGTTGATTCACCATAAGGCCCAAATTATGGTTAGCAAACTCAGGATACGGTTACGGTTAGAAAAACTATGGCATATCCAGACATCAACATGTGTTTTTATGACAGTTCTGCTCCCCACACGGATGAGAAACCACAATTCAGCTTGCTTTAGTAGCATATTGCCTACTTTCCAACTACCTGTTGATTCACCATAAGGCCCCAAATTAGGGTTAGCAAACTCAGGCTATGGTTAGGGTTAGAAAAACTATGGCATATCCAGACATCAACATGTGTTTTTATGACAGTTCTGCTCCCCACACGGATGAGAAACCACAATTCAGCTTGCTTTAGTAGCATATTGCCTACTTTCCAACTACCTGTTGATTCACCTTAAGGCCCCAAATTACGGTTAGGGTTAGCAAACTGAGGCTACGGTTAGGGTTAGAATAACTATGGCATATCCAGACATCAACATGTGTTTTTATGACAGTTCTGCTCCCCACACGGATGAGTAACCACAATTCAGCTTGCTTTAGTAGCATATTGCCTACTTTCCAACTACCTGTTGATTCACCCTAAGGCCCCAAATTAGGGTTAGCAAATTCAGGCTAGGGTTAGGGTTAGAATAACCATGGCATATCCAGACATCAACATGTGTTTTTATGACAGTTCTGCTCCCCACACGGATGAGTAACCACAATTCAGCTTGCTTTAGTAGCATATTGCCTACTTTCCAACTACCTGTTGATTCACCATAAGGCCCCAAATTATGGTTAGCAAACTCAGGCTAGGGTTATGGTTAGAAAAACTATGGCATATCCAGACATCAACATGTGTTTTTATGACAGTTCTGCTCCCCACACGGATGAGAAACCACAATTCAGCTTGCTTTAGTAGCATATTGCCTACTTTCCAACTACCTGTTGATTCACCATAAGGCCCAAATTATGGTTAGCAAACTCAGGCTAGGGTTATGGTTAGAAAAACTATGGCATATCCAGACATCAACATGTGTTTTTATGACAGTTCTGCTCCCCACACGGATGAGAAACCACAATTCAGCTTGCTTTAGTAGCATATTGTCTACTTTCCAACTACCTGTTGATTCACCATAAGGCCCAAATGATGGTTAGCAAACTCAGGATAGGGTTACGGTTAGAAAAACTATGGCATATCCAGACATCAACATGTGTTTTTATGACAGTTCTGCTCCCCACACGGATGAGACACCACAATTCAGCTTGCTTTAGGAGCATATTGCCTACTTTCCAACTACCTGTTGATTCACCATAAGGCCCCAAATTAGGGTTAGCAAACTCAGGCTATGGTTAGGGTTAGAAAAACTATGGCATATCCAGACATCAACATGTGTTTTTATGACAGTTCTGCTCCCCACACGGATGAGAAACCACAATTCAGCTTGCTTTAGTAGCATATTGCCTACTTTCCAACTACCTGTTGATTCACCCTAAGGCCCCAAATTAGGGTTATGGTTAGCAAACTGAGGCTACGGTTAGGGTTAGAATAACCATGGCATATCCAGACAGCAACATGTGTTTTTATGACAGTTCTGCTCCCCACAAGGATGAGAAACCACAATTCAGCTTGCTTTAGTAGCATATTGCCTACTTTCCAACTACCTGTTGATTCACCATAAGGCCCCAAATTAGGGTTAGCAAATTCAGGCTATGGTTAGGGTTAGAAAAACTATGGCATATCCAGACATCAACATGTGTTTTTATGACAGTTCTGCTCCCCACACGGATGAGAAACCACAATTCAGCTTGCTTTAGTAGCATATTGCCTACTTTCCTACTACCTGTTGATTCACCCTAAGGCCCCAAATTAGGGTTATGGTTAGCAAACTGAGGCTACGGTTAGGGTTAGAATAACCATGGCATATCCAGACATCAACATGTGTTTTTATGACAGTTCTGCTCCCCACAAGGATGAGAAACCACAATTCAGCTTGCTTTAGTAGCATATTGCCTACTTTCCAACTACCTGTTGATTCACCATAAGGCCCCAAATTAGGGTTAGCAAACTCAGGCTATGGTTAGGGTTAGAAAAACTATGGCATATCCAGACATCAACATGTGTTTTTATGACAGTTCTGCTCCCCACACGGATGAGAAACCACAATTCAGCTTGCTTTAGTAGCATATTGCCTACTTTCCAACTACCTGTTGATTCACCATAAGGCCCAAATTATGGTTAGCAAACTCAGGCTAGGGTTAGGGTTAGAAAAACTATGGCATATCCAGACATCAACATGTGTTTTTATGACAGTTCTGCTCCCCACACGGATGAGAAACCACAATTCAGCTTGCTTTAGTAGCATATTGCCTACTTTCCAACTACCTGTTGATTCACCATAAGGCCCCAAATTAGGGTTAGCAAACTCAGGCTACGGTTATGGTTAGAAAAACTATGGCATATCCACACATCAACATGTGTTTTTATGACAGTTCTGCTCCCCACACGGATGAGAAACCACAATTCAGCTTGCTTTAGTAGCATATTGCCTACTTTCCAACTACCTGTTGATTCACCTTAAGGCCCCAAGTTAGGGTTATGGTTAGCAAACTGAGGCTACGGTTAGGGTTAGAATAACTATGGCATATCCAGACATCAACATGTGTTTTTATGACAGTTCTGTTCCCCACACGGATGAGTAACCACAATTCAGCTTGCTTTAGTAGCATATTGCCTACTTTCCAACTACCTGTTGATTCACCCTAAGGCCCCAAATTAGGGTTAGCAAATTCAGGCTATGGTTAGGGTTAGAAAAACTATGGCATATCCAGACATCAACATGTGTTTTTATGACAGTTCTGCTCCCCACACGGATGAGAAACCACAATTCAGCTTGCTTTAGTAGCATATTGCCTACTTTCCAACTACCTGTTGATTCACCTTAAGGCCCCAAATTACGGTTATGGTTAGCAAACTGAGGCTAGGGTTAGGGTTAGAATAACCATGGCATATCCAGACATCAACATGTGTTTTTATGACAGTTCTGCTCCCCACAAGGATGAGAAACCACAATTCAGCTTGCTTAAGTAGCATATTGCCTACTTTCCAACTACCTGTTGATTCACCATAAGGCCCCAAATTATGGTTAGCAAACTCAGGCTAGGGTTAGGGTTGGAAAAACTATGGCATATCCAGACATCAACATGTGTTTTTATGACAATTCTGCTCCCCACACGGATGAGAAACCACAATTCAGCTTGCTTTAGTAGCATATTGCCTACTTTCCAACTACCTGTTGATTCACCATAAGGCCCAAATTATGGTTAGCAAACTCAGGCTTGGGTTACGGTTAGAAAAACTATGGCATATCCAGACATCAACATGTGTTTTTATGACAGTTCTGCTCCCCACACGGATGAGACACCACAATTCAGCTTGCTTTAGTAGCATATTGCCTACTTTCCAACTACCTGTTGATTCACCATAAGGCCCAAATTATGGTTAGCAAACTCAGGTTAGGGTTATGGTTAGAAAAACTATGGCATATCCAGACATCAACATGTGTTTTTATGACAGTTCTGCTCCCCACACGGATGAGAAACCACAATTCAGCTTGCTTTAGTAGCATATTGCCTACTTTCCAACTACCTGTTGATTCACCATAAGGCCCAAATTATGGTTAGCAAACTCAGGCTAGGGTTAGGTTAAGAAAAACTATGGCATATCCAGACATCAACATGTGTTTTTATGACAGTTCTGCTCCCCACACGGATGAGAAACCACAATTCAGCTTGCTTTAGTAGCATATTGCCTACTTTCCAACTACCTGTTGATTCACCATAAGGCCCCAAATTAGGGTTAGCAAACTCAGGCTACGGTTATGGTTAGAAAAACTATGGCATATCCAGACATCAACATGTGTTTTTATGACAGTGCTGCTCCCCACACGGATGAGAAACCACAATTCAGCTTGCTTTAGTAGCATATTGCCTACTTTCCAACTACCTGTTGATTCACCTTAAGGCCCCAAATTACGGCTAGGGTTAGCAAACTGAGGCTATGGTTAGGGTTAGAATAACCATGGCATATCCAGACATCAACATGTGTTTTTATGACAGTTCTGCTCCCCACAAGGATGAGAAACCACAATTCAGCTTGCTTTAGTAGCATATTGCCTACTTTCCAACTACCTGTTGATTCACCATAAGGCCCCAAATTAGGGTTAGCAAACTCAGGCTATGGTTAGGGTTAGAAAAACTATGGCATATCCAGACATCAACATGTGTTTTTATGACAGTTCTGCTCCCCACACGGATGAGAAACCACAATTCAGCTTGCTTTAGTAGCATATTGCCTACTTTCCAACTACCTGTTGATTCACCATAAGGCCCAAATTATGGTTAGCAAACTCAGGCTAGGGTTAGGGTTAGAAAAACTATGGCATATCCAGACATCAACATGTGTTTTTATGACAGTTCTGCTCCCCACACGGATGAGAAACCACAATTCAGCTTGCTTTAGTAGCATATTGCCTACTTTCCAACTACCTGTTGATTCACCATAAGGCCCCAAATTAGGGTTAGCAAACTCAGGCTACGGTTATGGTTAGAAAAACTATGGCATATCCAGACATCAACATGTGTTTTTATGACAGTTCTGCTCCCCACACGGATGAGAAACCACAATTCAGCTTGCTTTAGTAGCATATTGCCTACTTTCCAACTACCTGTTGATTCACCTTAAGGCCCCAAATTACGGTTAGGGTTAGCAAACTGAGGCTACGGTTAGGGTTAGAATAACTATGGCATATCCAGACATCAACATGTGTTTTTATGACAGTTCTGCTCCCCACACGGATGAGTAACCACAATTCAGCTTGCTTTAGTAGCATATTGCCTACTTTCCAACTACCTGTTGATTCACCATAAGGCCCCAACTTATGGTTATCAAACTCAGGCTAGGGTTACAGTTAGAAAAACTATGACATATCCAGACATCAACATGTGTTTTTATGACAATTCTGCTCCCCACACGGATGAGAAACCACAATTCAGCTTGCTTTAGTAGCATATTGCCTACTTTCCAACTACCTGTTGATTCACCATAAGGCCCCAAATTAGGGTTAGCAAACTCAGGCTAGGGTTAGGGTTAGAAAAACTATGGCATATCCAGACATCAACATGTGTTTTTATGACAGTTCTGCTCCCCACACGGATGAGAAACCACAATTCAGCTTGCTTTAGTAGCATATTGCCTACTTTCCAACTACCTGTTGATTCACCATAAGGCCACAAATTAGGGTTAGCAAACTCAGGCTAGGGTTACGGTTAGAAAATCTATGGCATATCCAGACATCAACATGTGTTTTTATGACAATTCTGCTCCCCACACGGATGAGAAACCACAATTCAGCTTGCTTTAGTAGCATATTGCCTACTTTCCAACTACCTGTTGATTCACCATAAGGCCCCAAATTAGGGTTAGCAAACTCAGGCTAGGGTTAGGGTTAGAAAAACTATGGCATATCCAGACATCAACATGTGTTTTTATGACAGTTCTGCTCCCCACACGGATGAGAAACCACAATTCAGCTTGCTTTAGTAGCATATTGCCTACTTTCCAACTACCTGTTGATTCACCTTAAGGCCCCAAATTACGGTTAGGGTTAGCAAACTGAGGCTACGGTTAGGGTTAGAATAACTATGGCATATCCAGACATCAACATGTGTTTTTATGACAGTTCTGCTCCCCACACGGATGAGTAACCACAATTCAGCTTGCTTTAGTAGCATATTGCCTACTTTCCAACTACCTGTTGATTCACCATAAGGCCCCAAATTATGGTTAGCAAACTCAGGCTAGGGTTAGGTTAAGAAAAACTATGGCATATCCAGACATCAACATGTGTTTTTATGACAGTTCTGCTCCCCACACGGATGAGAAACCACAATTCAGCTTGCTTTAGTAGCATATTGCCTACTTTCCAACTACCTGTTGATTCACCATAAGGCCCCAAATTAGGGTTAGCAAACTCAGGCTACGGTTATGGTTAGAAAAACTATGGCATATCCAGACATCAACATGTGTTTTTATGACAGTGCTGCTCCCCACACGGATGAGAAACCACAATTCAGCTTGCTTTAGTAGCATATTGCCTACTTTCCAACTACCTGTTGATTCACCTTAAGGCCCCAAATTACGGCTAGGGTTAGCAAACTGAGGCTATGGTTAGGGTTAGAATAACCATGGCATATCCAGACATCAACATGTGTTTTTATGACAGTTCTGCTCCCCACAAGGATGAGAAACCACAATTCAGCTTGCTTTAGTAGCATATTGCCTACTTTCCAACTACCTGTTGATTCACCATAAGGCCCCAAATTAGGGTTAGCAAACTCAGGCTATGGTTAGGGTTAGAAAAACTATGGCATATCCAGACATCAACATGTGTTTTTATGACAGTTCTGCTCCCCACACGGATGAGAAACCACAATTCAGCTTGCTTTAGTAGCATATTGCCTACTTTCCAACTACCTGTTGATTCACCATAAGGCCCAAATTATGGTTAGCAAACTCAGGCTAGGGTTAGGGTTAGAAAAACTATGGCATATCCAGACATCAACATGTGTTTTTATGACAGTTCTGCTCCCCACACGGATGAGAAACCACAATTCAGCTTGCTTTAGTAGCATATTGCCTACTTTCCAACTACCTGTTGATTCACCATAAGGCCCCAAATTAGGGTTAGCAAACTCAGGCTACGGTTATGGTTAGAAAAACTATGGCATATCCAGACATCAACATGTGTTTTTATGACAGTTCTGCTCCCCACACGGATGAGAAACCACAATTCAGCTTGCTTTAGTAGCATATTGCCTACTTTCCAACTACCTGTTGATTCACCTTAAGGCCCCAAATTACGGTTAGGGTTAGCAAACTGAGGCTACGGTTAGGGTTAGAATAACTATGGCATATCCAGACATCAACATGTGTTTTTATGACAGTTCTGCTCCCCACACGGATGAGTAACCACAATTCAGCTTGCTTTAGTAGCATATTGCCTACTTTCCAACTACCTGTTGATTCACCATAAGGCCCCAACTTATGGTTATCAAACTCAGGCTAGGGTTACAGTTAGAAAAACTATGACATATCCAGACATCAACATGTGTTTTTATGACAATTCTGCTCCCCACACGGATGAGAAACCACAATTCAGCTTGCTTTAGTAGCATATTGCCTACTTTCCAACTACCTGTTGATTCACCATAAGGCCCCAAATTAGGGTTAGCAAACTCAGGCTAGGGTTAGGGTTAGAAAAACTATGGCATATCCAGACATCAACATGTGTTTTTATGACAGTTCTGCTCCCCACACGGATGAGAAACCACAATTCAGCTTGCTTTAGTAGCATATTGCCTACTTTCCAACTACCTGTTGATTCACCATAAGGCCACAAATTAGGGTTAGCAAACTCAGGCTAGGGTTACGGTTAGAAAATCTATGGCATATCCAGACATCAACATGTGTTTTTATGACAATTCTGCTCCCCACACGGATGAGAAACCACAATTCAGCTTGCTTTAGTAGCATATTGCCTACTTTCCAACTACCTGTTGATTCACCATAAGGCCCCAAATTAGGGTTAGCAAACTCAGGCTAGGGTTAGGGTTAGAAAAACTATGGCATATCCAGACATCAACATGTGTTTTTATGACAGTTCTGCTCCCCACACGGATGAGAAACCACAATTCAGCTTGCTTTAGTAGCATATTGCCTACTTTCCAACTACCTGTTGATTCACCTTAAGGCCCCAAATTACGGTTAGGGTTAGCAAACTGAGGCTACGGTTAGGGTTAGAATAACTATGGCATATCCAGACATCAACATGTGTTTTTATGACAGTTCTGCTCCCCACACGGATGAGTAACCACAATTCAGCTTGCTTTAGTAGCATATTGCCTACTTTCCAACTACCTGTTGATTCACCATAAGGCCCCAAATTAGGGTTAGCAAACTCAGGCTAGGGTTACGGTTAGAAAAACTATGGCATATCCAGACATCAACATGTGTTTTTATGACAGTTCTGCTCCCCACACAGATGAGAAACCACAATTCAGCTTGCTTTAGTAGCATATTGCCTACTTTCCAACTACCTGTTGATTCACCCTAAGGCCCCAAATTAGGGTTAGCAAACTCAGGCTAGGGTTATGGTTAGAAAAACTACGGCATATCGAGACATCAACATGTGTTTTTATGACAGTACTGCTCCCCACAAGGATGAGAAAACAAAATTCAGCATGCTTTAGTAGCATATTGAGTACTTTCCAACTACCTGTTGATTCACCCTAAGGCCCCAAATTAGGGTTAGCAAACTCAGGCTAGGGTTAGGGTTAGAAAAACTATGGCATATCCAGACATCAACATGTGTTTTTATGACAGTTCTGCTCCCCACACGGATGAGAAACCACAATTCAGCTTGCTTTAGTAGCATATTGCCTACTTTCCAACTACCTGTTGATTCACCTTAAGGCCCCAAATTACGGTTAGGGTTAGCAAACTGAGGCTAGGGTTAGGGTTAGAATAACTATGGCATATCCAGACATCAACATGTGTTTTTATGACAGTTCTGCTCCCCACACGGATGAGTAACCACAATTCAGCTTGCTTTAGTAGCATATTGCCTACTTTCCAACTACCTGTTGATTCACCATAAGGCCCCAAATTAGGGTTAGCAAACTGAGGCTAGGGTTACGGTTAGAAAAACTATGGCATATCCAGACATCAACATGTGTTTTTATGACAGTTCTGCTCCCCACACAGATGAGAAACCACAATTCAGCTTGCTTTAGTAGCATATTGCCTACTTTCCAACTACCTGTTGATTCACCCTAAGGCCCCAAATTAGGGTTAGCAAACTCAGGCTAGGGTTATGGTTAGAAAAACTATGGCATATCCAGACATCAACATGTGTTTTTATGACAGTTCTGCTCCCCACACAGATGAGAAACCACAATTCAGCTTGCTTTAGTAGCATATTGCCTACTTTCCAACTACCTGTTGATTCACCCTAAGGCCCCAAATTATGGTTAGCAAACTCAGGATACGGTTACGGTTAGAAAAACTATGGCATATCCAGACATCAACATGTGTTTTTATGACAGTTCTGCTCCCCACACGGATGAGAAACCACAATTCAGCTTGCTTTAGTAGCATATTGCCTACTTTCCAACTACCTGTTGATTCACCATAAGGCCCCAAATTAGGGTTAGCAAACTCAGGCTATGGTTAGGGTTAGAAAAACTATGGCATATCCAGACATCAACATGTGTTTTTATGACAGTTCTGCTCCCCACACGGATGAGAAACCACAATTCAGCTTGCTTTAGTAGCATATTGCCTACTTTCCAACTACCTGTTGATTCACCTTAAGGCCCCAAATTACGGTTAGGGTTAGCAAACTGAGGCTACGGTTAGGGTTAGAATAACTATGGCATATCCAGACATCAACATGTGTTTTTATGACAGTTCTGCTCCCCACACGGATGAGTAACCACAATTCAGCTTGCTTTAGTAGCATATTGCCTACTTTCCAACTACCTGTTGATTCACCCTAAGGCCCCAAATTAGGGTTAGCAAATTCAGGCTAGGGTTAGGGTTAGAATAACCATGGCATATCCAGACATCAACATGTGTTTTTATGACAGTTCTGCTCCCCACACGGATGAGTAACCACAATTCAGCTTGCTTTAGTAGCATATTGCCTACTTTCCAACTACCTGTTGATTCACCATAAGGCCCCAAATTATGGTTAGCAAACTCAGGCTAGGGTTATGGTTAGAAAAACTATGGCATATCCAGACATCAACATGTGTTTTTATGACAGTTCTGCTCCCCACACGGATGAGAAACCACAATTCAGCTTGCTTTAGTAGCATATTGCCTACTTTCCAACTACCTGTTGATTCACCATAAGGCCCAAATTATGGTTAGCAAACTCAGGCTAGGGTTATGGTTAGAAAAACTATGGCATATCCAGACATCAACATGTGTTTTTATGACAGTTCTGCTCCCCACACGGATGAGAAACCACAATTCAGCTTGCTTTAGTAGCATATTGTCTACTTTCCAACTACCTGTTGATTCACCATAAGGCCCAAATGATGGTTAGCAAACTCAGGATAGGGTTACGGTTAGAAAAACTATGGCATATCCAGACATCAACATGTGTTTTTATGACAGTTCTGCTCCCCACACGGATGAGACACCACAATTCAGCTTGCTTTAGGAGCATATTGCCTACTTTCCAACTACCTGTTGATTCACCATAAGGCCCCAAATTAGGGTTAGCAAACTCAGGCTATGGTTAGGGTTAGAAAAACTATGGCATATCCAGACATCAACATGTGTTTTTATGACAGTTCTGCTCCCCACACGGATGAGAAACCACAATTCAGCTTGCTTTAGTAGCATATTGCCTACTTTCCAACTACCTGTTGATTCACCCTAAGGCCCCAAATTAGGGTTATGGTTAGCAAACTGAGGCTACGGTTAGGGTTAGAATAACCATGGCATATCCAGACAGCAACATGTGTTTTTATGACAGTTCTGCTCCCCACAAGGATGAGAAACCACAATTCAGCTTGCTTTAGTAGCATATTGCCTACTTTCCAACTACCTGTTGATTCACCATAAGGCCCCAAATTAGGGTTAGCAAATTCAGGCTATGGTTAGGGTTAGAAAAACTATGGCATATCCAGACATCAACATGTGTTTTTATGACAGTTCTGCTCCCCACACGGATGAGAAACCACAATTCAGCTTGCTTTAGTAGCATATTGCCTACTTTCCTACTACCTGTTGATTCACCCTAAGGCCCCAAATTAGGGTTATGGTTAGCAAACTGAGGCTACGGTTAGGGTTAGAATAACCATGGCATATCCAGACATCAACATGTGTTTTTATGACAGTTCTGCTCCCCACAAGGATGAGAAACCACAATTCAGCTTGCTTTAGTAGCATATTGCCTACTTTCCAACTACCTGTTGATTCACCATAAGGCCCCAAATTAGGGTTAGCAAACTCAGGCTATGGTTAGGGTTAGAAAAACTATGGCATATCCAGACATCAACATGTGTTTTTATGACAGTTCTGCTCCCCACACGGATGAGAAACCACAATTCAGCTTGCTTTAGTAGCATATTGCCTACTTTCCAACTACCTGTTGATTCACCATAAGGCCCAAATTATGGTTAGCAAACTCAGGCTAGGGTTAGGGTTAGAAAAACTATGGCATATCCAGACATCAACATGTGTTTTTATGACAGTTCTGCTCCCCACACGGATGAGAAACCACAATTCAGCTTGCTTTAGTAGCATATTGCCTACTTTCCAACTACCTGTTGATTCACCATAAGGCCCCAAATTAGGGTTAGCAAACTCAGGCTACGGTTATGGTTAGAAAAACTATGGCATATCCACACATCAACATGTGTTTTTATGACAGTTCTGCTCCCCACACGGATGAGAAACCACAATTCAGCTTGCTTTAGTAGCATATTGCCTACTTTCCAACTACCTGTTGATTCACCTTAAGGCCCCAAGTTAGGGTTATGGTTAGCAAACTGAGGCTACGGTTAGGGTTAGAATAACTATGGCATATCCAGACATCAACATGTGTTTTTATGACAGTTCTGTTCCCCACACGGATGAGTAACCACAATTCAGCTTGCTTTAGTAGCATATTGCCTACTTTCCAACTACCTGTTGATTCACCCTAAGGCCCCAAATTAGGGTTAGCAAATTCAGGCTATGGTTAGGGTTAGAAAAACTATGGCATATCCAGACATCAACATGTGTTTTTATGACAGTTCTGCTCCCCACACGGATGAGAAACCACAATTCAGCTTGCTTTAGTAGCATATTGCCTACTTTCCAACTACCTGTTGATTCACCTTAAGGCCCCAAATTACGGTTATGGTTAGCAAACTGAGGCTAGGGTTAGGGTTAGAATAACCATGGCATATCCAGACATCAACATGTGTTTTTATGACAGTTCTGCTCCCCACAAGGATGAGAAACCACAATTCAGCTTGCTTAAGTAGCATATTGCCTACTTTCCAACTACCTGTTGATTCACCATAAGGCCCCAAATTATGGTTAGCAAACTCAGGCTAGGGTTAGGGTTGGAAAAACTATGGCATATCCAGACATCAACATGTGTTTTTATGACAATTCTGCTCCCCACACGGATGAGAAACCACAATTCAGCTTGCTTTAGTAGCATATTGCCTACTTTCCAACTACCTGTTGATTCACCATAAGGCCCAAATTATGGTTAGCAAACTCAGGCTTGGGTTACGGTTAGAAAAACTATGGCATATCCAGACATCAACATGTGTTTTTATGACAGTTCTGCTCCCCACACGGATGAGACACCACAATTCAGCTTGCTTTAGTAGCATATTGCCTACTTTCCAACTACCTGTTGATTCACCATAAGGCCCAAATTATGGTTAGCAAACTCAGGTTAGGGTTATGGTTAGAAAAACTATGGCATATCCAGACATCAACATGTGTTTTTATGACAGTTCTGCTCCCCACACGGATGAGAAACCACAATTCAGCTTGCTTTAGTAGCATATTGCCTACTTTCCAACTACCTGTTGATTCACCATAAGGCCCAAATTATGGTTAGCAAACTCAGGCTAGGGTTAGGTTAAGAAAAACTATGGCATATCCAGACATCAACATGTGTTTTTATGACAGTTCTGCTCCCCACACGGATGAGAAACCACAATTCAGCTTGCTTTAGTAGCATATTGCCTACTTTCCAACTACCTGTTGATTCACCATAAGGCCCCAAATTAGGGTTAGCAAACTCAGGCTACGGTTATGGTTAGAAAAACTATGGCATATCCAGACATCAACATGTGTTTTTATGACAGTGCTGCTCCCCACACGGATGAGAAACCACAATTCAGCTTGCTTTAGTAGCATATTGCCTACTTTCCAACTACCTGTTGATTCACCTTAAGGCCCCAAATTACGGCTAGGGTTAGCAAACTGAGGCTATGGTTAGGGTTAGAATAACCATGGCATATCCAGACATCAACATGTGTTTTTATGACAGTTCTGCTCCCCACAAGGATGAGAAACCACAATTCAGCTTGCTTTAGTAGCATATTGCCTACTTTCCAACTACCTGTTGATTCACCATAAGGCCCCAAATTAGGGTTAGCAAACTCAGGCTATGGTTAGGGTTAGAAAAACTATGGCATATCCAGACATCAACATGTGTTTTTATGACAGTTCTGCTCCCCACACGGATGAGAAACCACAATTCAGCTTGCTTTAGTAGCATATTGCCTACTTTCCAACTACCTGTTGATTCACCATAAGGCCCAAATTATGGTTAGCAAACTCAGGCTAGGGTTAGGGTTAGAAAAACTATGGCATATCCAGACATCAACATGTGTTTTTATGACAGTTCTGCTCCCCACACGGATGAGAAACCACAATTCAGCTTGCTTTAGTAGCATATTGCCTACTTTCCAACTACCTGTTGATTCACCATAAGGCCCCAAATTAGGGTTAGCAAACTCAGGCTACGGTTATGGTTAGAAAAACTATGGCATATCCAGACATCAACATGTGTTTTTATGACAGTTCTGCTCCCCACACGGATGAGAAACCACAATTCAGCTTGCTTTAGTAGCATATTGCCTACTTTCCAACTACCTGTTGATTCACCTTAAGGCCCCAAATTACGGTTAGGGTTAGCAAACTGAGGCTACGGTTAGGGTTAGAATAACTATGGCATATCCAGACATCAACATGTGTTTTTATGACAGTTCTGCTCCCCACACGGATGAGTAACCACAATTCAGCTTGCTTTAGTAGCATATTGCCTACTTTCCAACTACCTGTTGATTCACCATAAGGCCCCAACTTATGGTTATCAAACTCAGGCTAGGGTTACAGTTAGAAAAACTATGACATATCCAGACATCAACATGTGTTTTTATGACAATTCTGCTCCCCACACGGATGAGAAACCACAATTCAGCTTGCTTTAGTAGCATATTGCCTACTTTCCAACTACCTGTTGATTCACCATAAGGCCCCAAATTAGGGTTAGCAAACTCAGGCTAGGGTTAGGGTTAGAAAAACTATGGCATATCCAGACATCAACATGTGTTTTTATGACAGTTCTGCTCCCCACACGGATGAGAAACCACAATTCAGCTTGCTTTAGTAGCATATTGCCTACTTTCCAACTACCTGTTGATTCACCATAAGGCCACAAATTAGGGTTAGCAAACTCAGGCTAGGGTTACGGTTAGAAAATCTATGGCATATCCAGACATCAACATGTGTTTTTATGACAATTCTGCTCCCCACACGGATGAGAAACCACAATTCAGCTTGCTTTAGTAGCATATTGCCTACTTTCCAACTACCTGTTGATTCACCATAAGGCCCCAAATTAGGGTTAGCAAACTCAGGCTAGGGTTAGGGTTAGAAAAACTATGGCATATCCAGACATCAACATGTGTTTTTATGACAGTTCTGCTCCCCACACGGATGAGAAACCACAATTCAGCTTGCTTTAGTAGCATATTGCCTACTTTCCAACTACCTGTTGATTCACCTTAAGGCCCCAAATTACGGTTAGGGTTAGCAAACTGAGGCTACGGTTAGGGTTAGAATAACTATGGCATATCCAGACATCAACATGTGTTTTTATGACAGTTCTGCTCCCCACACGGATGAGTAACCACAATTCAGCTTGCTTTAGTAGCATATTGCCTACTTTCCAACTACCTGTTGATTCACCATAAGGCCCCAAATTAGGGTTAGCAAACTCAGGCTAGGGTTACGGTTAGAAAAACTATGGCATATCCAGACATCAACATGTGTTTTTATGACAGTTCTGCTCCCCACACAGATGAGAAACCACAATTCAGCTTGCTTTAGTAGCATATTGCCTACTTTCCAACTACCTGTTGATTCACCCTAAGGCCCCAAATTAGGGTTAGCAAACTCAGGCTAGGGTTATGGTTAGAAAAACTATGGCATATCGAGACATCAACATGTGTTTTTATGACAGTACTGCTCCCCACAAGGATGAGAAAACAAAATTCAGCATGCTTTAGTAGCATATTGAGTACTTTCCAACTACCTGTTGATTCACCCTAAGGCCCCAAATTAGGGTTAGCAAACTCAGGCTAGGGTTAGGGTTAGAAAAACTATGGCATATCCAGACATCAACATGTGTTTTTATGACAGTTCTGCTCCCCACACGGATGAGAAACCACAATTCAGCTTGCTTTAGTAGCATATTGCCTACTTTCCAACTACCTGTTGATTCACCTTAAGGCCCCAAATTACGGTTAGGGTTAGCAAACTGAGGCTAGGGTTAGGGTTAGAATAACTATGGCATATCCAGACATCAACATGTGTTTTTATGACAGTTCTGCTCCCCACACGGATGAGTAACCACAATTCAGCTTGCTTTAGTAGCATATTGCCTACTTTCCAACTACCTGTTGATTCACCATAAGGCCCCAAATTAGGGTTAGCAAACTGAGGCTAGGGTTACGGTTAGAAAAACTATGGCATATCCAGACATCAACATGTGTTTTTATGACAGTTCTGCTCCCCACACAGATGAGAAACCACAATTCAGCTTGCTTTAGTAGCATATTGCCTACTTTCCAACTACCTGTTGATTCACCCTAAGGCCCCAAATTAGGGTTAGCAAACTCAGGCTAGGGTTATGGTTAGAAAAACTATGGCATATCGAGACATCAACATGTGTTTTTATGACAGTACTGCTCCCCACAAGGATGAGAAAACAAAATTCAGCATGTTTTAGTAGCATATTGAGTACTTTCCAACTACCTGTTGATTCACCCTAAGGCCCCAAATTAGGGTTAGCAAACTCAGGCTAGGGTTACGGTTAGAAAAACTATGGCATATCCAGACATCAACATGTGTTTTTATGACAGTTCTGCTCCCCACACGGATGAGAAACCACAATTCAGCTTGCTTTAGTAGCATATTGTCTAATTTCCAACTACCTGTTGATTCACCATAAGGCCCCAAATTAGGGTTAGCAAACTCAGGCTATGGTTAGGGTTAGAAAAACTATGGCATATCCAGACATCAACATGTGTTTTTATGACAGTTCTGCTCCCCACACGGATGAGAAACCACAATTCAGCTTGCTTTAGTAGCATATTGCCTACTTTCCAACTACCTGTTGATTCACCTTAAGGCCCCAAATTACGGTTAGGGTTAGCAAACTGAGGCTACGGTTAGGGTTAGAATAACTATGGCATATCCAGACATCAACATGTGTTTTTATGACAGTTCTGCTCCCCACACGGATGAGTAACCACAATTCAGCTTGCTTTAGTAGCATATTGCCTACTTTCCAACTACCTGTTGATTCACCATAAGGCCCCAACTTATGGTTATCAAACTCAGGCTAGGGTTACAGTTAGAAAAACTATGACATATCCAGACATCAACATGTGTTTTTATGACAATTCTGCTCCCCACACGGATGAGAAACCACAATTCAGCTTGCTTTAGTAGCATATTGCCTACTTTCCAACTACCTGTTGATTCACCATAAGGCCCCAAATTAGGGTTAGCAAACTCAGGCTAGGGTTAGGGTTAGAAAAACTATGGCATATCCAGACATCAACATGTGTTTTTATGACAGTTCTGCTCCCCACACGGATGAGAAACCACAATTCAGCTTGCTTTAGTAGCATATTGCCTACTTTCCAACTACCTGTTGATTCACCATAAGGCCACAAATTAGGGTTAGCAAACTCAGGCTATGGTTAGGGTTAGAAAATCTATGGCATATCGAGACATCAACATGTGTTTTTATGACAATTCTGCTCCCCACACGGATGAGAAACCACAATTCAGCTTGCTTTAGTAGCATATTGCCTACTTTCCAACTACCTGTTGATTCACCCTAAGGCCCCAAATTAGGGTTAGCAAACTCAGGCTAGGGTTATGGTTAGAAAAACTATGGCATATCGAGACATCAACATGTGTTTTTATGACAGTACTGCTCCCCACAAGGATGAGAAAACAAAATTCAGCATGCTTTAGTAGCATATTGAGTACTTTCCAACTACCTGTTGATTCACCATAAGGCCCCAAATTATGGTTAGCAAACTCAGGCTATGGTTAGGGTTAGAAAAACTATGGCATATCCAGACATCAACATGTGTTTTTATGACAGTTCTGCTCCCCACACGGATGAGAAACCACAATTCAGCTTGCATTAGTAGCATATTGCCTACTTTCCAACTACCTGTTGATTCACCATAAGGCCCCAAATTAGGGTTAGCAAACTCAGGCTAGGGTTAGGGATAGAAAAACTATGGCATATCCAGACATCAACATGTGTTTTTATGACAGTTCTGCTCCCCACACGGATGAGAAACCACAATTCAGCTTGCTTTAGTAGCATATTGCCTACTTTCCAACTACCTGTTGATTCACCTTAAGGCCCCAAATTAGGGTTAGCAAACTCAGGCTAGGGTTAGGGTTAGAAAAACTATGGCATATCCAGACATCAACATGTGTTTTTATGACAGTTCTGCTCCCCACACGGATGAGAAACCACAATTCAGCTTGCTTTAGTAGCATATTGCCTACTTTCCAACTACCTGTTGATTCACCATAAGGCCCCAAATTAGGGTTAGCAAACTCAGGCTAGGGTTAGGGTTAGAAAAACTATGGCATATCCAGACATCAACATGTGTTTTTATGACAGTTCTGCTCCCCACACGGATGAGAAACCACAATTCAGCTTGCTTTAGTAGCATATTGCCTACTTTCCAACTACCTGTTGATTCACCATAAGGCCACAAATTAGGGTTAGCAAACTCAGGCTAGGGTTAGGGTTAGAAAATCTATGGCATATCGAGACATCAACATGTGTTTTTATGACAATTCTGCTCCCCACACGGATGAGAAACTACAATTCAGCTTGCTTTAGTAGCATATTGCCTACTTTCCAACTACCTGTTGATTCACCCTAAGGCCCCAAATTAGGGTTAGCAAACTCAGGCTAGGGTTACGGTTAGAAGAACTATAGCATATCCAGACATCAACATGTGTTTTTATGACAGTTCTGCTCCCCACACGGATGAGAAACCACAATTCAGCTTGCTTTAGTAGCATATTGTCTACTTTCCAACTACCTGTTGATTCACCATAAGGCCCCAAATTAGGGTTAGCAAACTCAGGCTATGGTTAGGGTTAGAAAAACTATGGCATATCCAGACATCAACATGTGTTTTTATGACAGTTCTGCTCCCCACACGGATGAGAAACCACAATTCAGCTTGCTTTAGTAGCATATTGCCTACTTTCCAACTACCTGTTGATTCACCATAAGGCCCCAAATTAGGGTTAGCAAACTCAGGCTATGGTTAGGGTTAGAAAAACTATGGCATATCCAGACATCAACATGTGTTTTTATGACAGTTCTGCTCCCCACACGGATGAGAAACCACAATTCAGCTTGCTTTAGTAGCATATTGCCTACTTTCCAACTACCTGTTGATTCACCTTAAGGCCCCAAATTACGGTTAGGGTTAGCAAACTGAGGCTACGGTTAGGGTTAGAATAACTATGGCATATCCAGACATCAACATGTGTTTTTATGACAGTTCTGCTCCCCACACGGATGAGTAACCACAATTCAGCTTGCTTTAGTAGCATATTGCCTACTTTCCAACTACCTGTTGATTCACCCTAAGGCCCCAAATTAGGGTTAGCAAATTCAGGCTAGGGTTAGGGTTAGAATAACTATGGCATATCCAGACATCAACATGTGTTTTTATGACAGTTCTGCTCCCCACACGGATGAGTAACCACAATTCAGCTTGCTTTAGTAGCATATTGCCTACTTTCCAACTACCTGTTGATTCACCCTAAGGCCCTAATTAGGGTTAGCAAATTCAGGCTATGGTTAGGGTTAGAAAAACTATGGCATATCCAGACATCAACATGTGTTTTTATGACAGTTCTGCTCCCCACACGGATGAGAAACCACAATTCAGCTTGCTTTAGTAGCATATTGCCTACTTTCCTACTACCTGTTGATTCACCTTAAGGCCCCAAATTAGGGTTATGGTTAGCAAACTGAGGCTACGGTTAGGGTTAGAATAACTATGGCATATCCAGACATCAACATGTGTTTTTATGACAGTTCTGCTCCTCACACGGATGAGTAACCACAATTCAGCTTGCTTTAGTAGCATATTGCCTACTTTCCAACTACCTGTTGATTCACCCTAAGGCCCCAAATTAGGGTTAGCAAATTCAGGCTAGGGTTAGGGTTAGAATAACCATGGCATATCCAGACATCAACATGTGTTTTTATGACAGTTCTGCTCCCCACACGGATGAGTAACCACAATTCAGCTTGCTTTAGTAGCATATTGCCTACTTTCCAACTACCTGTTGATTCACCATAAGGCCCCAAATTATGGTTAGCAAACTCAGGCTAGGGTTATGGTTAGAAAAACTATGGCATATCCAGACATCAACATGTGTTTTTATGACAGTTCTGCTCCCCACACGGATGAGAAACCACAATTCAGCTTGCTTTAGTAGCATATTGCCTACTTTCCTACTACCTGTTGATTCACCATAAGGCCCCAAATTAGGGTTAGCAAACTCAGGCTAGGGTTAGGGTTAGAAAAACTATGGCATATCCAGACATCAACATGTGTTTTTATGACAGTTCTGCTCCCCACACGGATGAGAAACCACAATTCAGCTTGCTTTAGTAGCATATTGCCTACTTTCCAACTACCTGTTGATTCACCATAAGGCCCAAATTATGGTTAGCAAACTCAGGCTAGGGTTAGGGTTAGAAAAACTATGGCATATCCACACATCAACATGTGTTTTTATGACAGTTCTGCTCCCCACACGGATGAGAAACCACAATTCAGCTTGCTTTAGTAGCATATTGTCTACTTTCCAACTACCTGTTGATTCACCATAAGGCCCAAATTATGGTTAGCAAACTCAGGATAGGGTTACGGTTAGAAAAACTATGGCATATCCAGACATCAACATGTGTTTTTATGACAGTTCTGCTCCCCACACGGATGAGAAACCACAATTCAGCTTGCTTTAGTAGCATATTGCCTACTTTCCAACTACCTGTTGATTCACCATAAGGCCCCAAATTAGGGTTAGCAAACTCAGGCTATGGTTAGGGTTAGAAAAACTATGGCATATCCAGACATCAACATGTGTTTTTATGACAGTTCTGCTCCCCACACGGATGAGAAACCACAATTCAGCTTGCTTTAGTAGCATATTGCCTACTTTCCAACTACCTGTTGATTCACCTTAAGGCCCCAAATTACGGTTAGGGTTAGCAAACTGAGGCTACGGTTAGGGTTAGAATAACTATGGCATATCCAGACATCAACATGTGTTTTTATGACAGTTCTGCTCCCCACACGGATGAGTAACCACAATTCAGCTTGCTTTAGTAGCATATTGCCTACTTTCCAACTACCTGTTGATTCACCCTAAGGCCCCAAATTAGGGTTAGCAAATTCAGGCTAGGGTTAGGGTTAGAATAACTATGGCATATCCAGACATCAACATGTGTTTTTATGACAGTTCTGCTCCCCACACGGATGAGTAACCACAATTCAGCTTGCTTTAGTAGCATATTGCCTACTTTCCAACTACCTGTTGATTCACCCTAAGGCCCTAATTAGGGTTAGCAAATTCAGGCTATGGTTAGGGTTAGAAAAACTATGGCATATCCAGACATCAACATGTGTTTTTATGACAGTTCTGCTCCCCACACGGATGAGAAACCACAATTCAGCTTGCTTTAGTAGCATATTGCCTACTTTCCTACTACCTGTTGATTCACCTTAAGGCCCCAAATTAGGGTTATGGTTAGCAAACTGAGGCTACGGTTAGGGTTAGAATAACTATGGCATATCCAGACATCAACATGTGTTTTTATGACAGTTCTGCTCCTCACACGGATGAGTAACCACAATTCAGCTTGCTTTAGTAGCATATTGCCTACTTTCCAACTACCTGTTGATTCACCCTAAGGCCCCAAATTAGGGTTAGCAAATTCAGGCTAGGGTTAGGGTTAGAATAACCATGGCATATCCAGACATCAACATGTGTTTTTATGACAGTTCTGCTCCCCACACGGATGAGTAACCACAATTCAGCTTGCTTTAGTAGCATATTGCCTACTTTCCAACTACCTGTTGATTCACCATAAGGCCCCAAATTATGGTTAGCAAACTCAGGCTAGGGTTATGGTTAGAAAAACTATGGCATATCCAGACATCAACATGTGTTTTTATGACAGTTCTGCTCCCCACACGGATGAGAAACCACAATTCAGCTTGCTTTAGTAGCATATTGCCTACTTTCCTACTACCTGTTGATTCACCATAAGGCCCCAAATTAGGGTTAGCAAACTCAGGCTAGGGTTAGGGTTAGAAAAACTATGGCATATCCAGACATCAACATGTGTTTTTATGACAGTTCTGCTCCCCACACGGATGAGAAACCACAATTCAGCTTGCTTTAGTAGCATATTGCCTACTTTCCAACTACCTGTTGATTCACCATAAGGCCCAAATTATGGTTAGCAAACTCAGGCTAGGGTTAGGGTTAGAAAAACTATGGCATATCCACACATCAACATGTGTTTTTATGACAGTTCTGCTCCCCACACGGATGAGAAACCACAATTCAGCTTGCTTTAGTAGCATATTGTCTACTTTCCAACTACCTGTTGATTCACCATAAGGCCCAAATTATGGTTAGCAAACTCAGGATAGGGTTACGGTTAGAAAAACTATGGCATATCCAGACATCAACATGTGTTTTTATGACAGTTCTGCTCCCCACACGGATGAGAAACCACAATTCAGCTTGCTTTAGTAGCATATTGCCTACTTTCCAACTACCTGTTGATTCACCATAAGGCCCCAAATTAGGGTTAGCAAACTCAGGCTATGGTTAGGGTTAGAAAAACTATGGCATATCCAGACATCAACATGTGTTTTTATGACAGTTCTGCTCCCCACACGGATGAGAAACCACAATTCAGCTTGCTTTAGTAGCATATTGCCTACTTTCCAACTACCTGTTGATTCACCTTAAGGCCCCAAATTACGGTTAGGGTTAGCAAACTGAGGCTACGGTTAGGGTTAGAATAACTATGGCATATCCAGACATCAACATGTGTTTTTATGACAGTTCTGCTCCCCACACGGATGAGTAACCACAATTCAGCTTGCTTTAGTAGCATATTGCCTACTTTCCAACTACCTGTTGATTCACCCTAAGGCCCCAAATTAGGGTTAGCAAATTCAGGCTAGGGTTAGGGTTAGAATAACTATGGCATATCCAGACATCAACATGTGTTTTTATGACAGTTCTGCTCCCCACACGGATGAGTAACCACAATTCAGCTTGCTTTAGTAGCATATTGCCTACTTTCCAACTACCTGTTGATTCACCCTAAGGCCCTAATTAGGGTTAGCAAATTCAGGCTATGGTTAGGGTTAGAAAAACTATGGCATATCCAGACATCAACATGTGTTTTTATGACAGTTCTGCTCCCCACACGGATGAGAAACCACAATTCAGCTTGCTTTAGTAGCATATTGCCTACTTTCCTACTACCTGTTGATTCACCTTAAGGCCCCAAATTAGGGTTATGGTTAGCAAACTGAGGCTACGGTTAGGGTTAGAATAACTATGGCATATCCAGACATCAACATGTGTTTTTATGACAGTTCTGCTCCTCACACGGATGAGTAACCACAATTCAGCTTGCTTTAGTAGCATATTGCCTACTTTCCAACTACCTGTTGATTCACCCTAAGGCCCCAAATTAGGGTTAGCAAATTCAGGCTAGGGTTAGGGTTAGAATAACCATGGCATATCCAGACATCAACATGTGTTTTTATGACAGTTCTGCTCCCCACACGGATGAGTAACCACAATTCAGCTTGCTTTAGTAGCATATTGCCTACTTTCCAACTACCTGTTGATTCACCATAAGGCCCCAAATTATGGTTAGCAAACTCAGGCTAGGGTTATGGTTAGAAAAACTATGGCATATCCAGACATCAACATGTGTTTTTATGACAGTTCTGCTCCCCACACGGATGAGAAACCACAATTCAGCTTGCTTTAGTAGCATATTGCCTACTTTCCTACTACCTGTTGATTCACCATAAGGCCCCAAATTAGGGTTAGCAAACTCAGGCTAGGGTTAGGGTTAGAAAAACTATGGCATATCCAGACATCAACATGTGTTTTTATGACAGTTCTGCTCCCCACACGGATGAGAAACCACAATTCAGCTTGCTTTAGTAGCATATTGCCTACTTTCCAACTACCTGTTGATTCACCATAAGGCCCAAATTATGGTTAGCAAACTCAGGCTAGGGTTAGGGTTAGAAAAACTATGGCATATCCACACATCAACATGTGTTTTTATGACAGTTCTGCTCCCCACACGGATGAGAAACCACAATTCAGCTTGCTTTAGTAGCATATTGTCTACTTTCCAACTACCTGTTGATTCACCATAAGGCCCAAATTATGGTTAGCAAACTCAGGATAGGGTTACGGTTAGAAAAACTATGGCATATCCAGACATCAACATGTGTTTTTATGACAGTTCTGCTCCCCACACGGATGAGACACCACAATTCAGCTTGCTTTAGGAGCATATTGCCTACTTTCCAACTACCTGTTGATTCACCATAAGGCCCCAAATTAGGGTTAGCAAACTCAGGCTATGGTTAGGGTTAGAAAAACTATGGCATATCCAGACATCAACATGTGTTTTTATGACAGTTCTGCTCCCCACACGGATGAGAAACCACAATACAGCTTGCTTTAGTAGCATATTGCCTACTTTCCAACTACCTGTTGATTCACCCTAAGGCCCCAAATTAGGGTTATGGTTAGCAAACTGAGGCTACGGTTAGGGTTAGAATAACCATGGCATATCCAGACAGCAACATGTGTTTTTATGACAGTTCTGCTCCCCACAAGGATGAGAAACCACAATTCAGCTTGCTTTAGTAGCATATTGCCTACTTTCCAACTACCTGTTGATTCACCATAAGGCCCCAAATTAGGGTTAGCAAACTCAGGCTAGGGTTAGGGTTAGAAAAACTATGGCATATCCAGACATCAACATGTGTTTTTATGACAGTTCTGCTCCCCACACGGATGAGAAACCACAATTCAGTTTGCTTTAGTAGCATATTGCCTACTTTCCAACTACCTGTTGATTCACCATAAGGCCACAAATTAGGGTTAGCAAACTCAGGCTATGGTTAGGGTTAGAAAATCTATGGCATATCGAGACATCAACATGTGTTTTTATGACAATTCTGCTCCCCACACGGATGGGAAACCACAATTCAGCTTGCTTTAGTAGCATATTGCCTACTTTCCAACTACCTGTTGATTCACCCTAAGGCCCCAAATTAGGGTTAGCAAACTCAGGCTAGGGTTATGGTTAGAAAAACTATGGCATATCGAGACATCAACATGTGTTTTTATGACAGTACTGCTCCCCACAAGGATGAGAAAACAAAATTCAGCATGCTTTAGTAGCATATTGAGTACTTTCCAACTACCTGTTGATTCACCATAAGGCCCCAAATTATGGTTAGCAAACTCAGGCTATGGTTAGGGTTAGAAAAACTATGGCATATCCAGACATCAACATGTGTTTTTATGACAGTTCTGCTCCCCACACGGATGAGAAACCACAATTCAGCTTGCTTTAGTAGCATATTGCCTACTTTCCAACTACCTGTTGATTCACCATAAGGCCTCAAATTAGGGTTAGCAAACTCAGGCTAGGGTTAGGGATAGAAAAACTATGGCATATCCAGACATCAACATGTGTTTTTATGACAGTTCTGCTCCCCACACGGATGAGAAACCACAATTCAGCTTGCTTTAGTAGCATATTGCCTACTTTCCAACTACCTGTTGATTCACCTTAAGGCCCCAAATTAGGGTTAGCAAACTCAGGCTAGGGTTAGGGTTAGAAAAACTATGGCATATCCAGACATCAACATGTGTTTTTATGACAGTTCTGCTCCCCACACGGATGAGAAACCACAATTCAGCTTGCTTTAGTAGCATATTGCCTACTTTCCAACTACCTGTTGATTCACCATAAGGCCCCAAATTAGGGTTAGCAAACTCAGGCTATGGTTAGGGTTAGAAAAACTATGGCATATCCAGACATCAACATGTGTTTTTATGACAGTTCTGCTCCCCACACGGATGAGAAACCACAATTCAGCTTGCTTTAGTAGCATATTGCCTACTTTCCAACTACCTGTTGATTCACCATAAGGCCCCAAATTAGGGTTAGCAAACTCAGGCTATGGTTAGGGTTAGAAAAACTATGGCATATCCAGACATCAACATGTGTTTTTATGACAGTTCTGCTCCCCACACGGATGAGAAACCACAATTCAGCTTGCTTTAGTAGCATATTGCCTACTTTCCAACTACCTGTTGATTCACCTTAAGGCCCCAAATTACGGTTAGGGTTAGCAAACTGAGGCTACGGTTAGGGTTAGAATAACTATGGCATATCCAGACATCAACATGTGTTTTTATGACAGTTCTGCTCCCCACACGGATGAGTAACCACAATTCAGCTTGCTTTAGTAGCATATTGCCTACTTTCCAACTACCTGTTGATTCACCCTAAGGCCCCAAATTAGGGTTAGCAAATTCAGGCTAGGGTTAGGGTTAGAATAACTATGGCATATCCAGACATCAACATGTGTTTTTATGACAGTTCTGCTCCCCACACGGATGAGTAACCACAATTCAGCTTGCTTTAGTAGCATATTGCCTACTTTCCAACTACCTGTTGATTCACCCTAAGGCCCTAATTAGGGTTAGCAAATTCAGGCTATGGTTAGGGTTAGAAAAACTATGGCATATCCAGACATCAACATGTGTTTTTATGACAGTTCTGCTCCCCACACGGATGAGAAACCACAATTCAGCTTGCTTTAGTAGCATATTGCCTACTTTCCTACTACCTGTTGATTCACCTTAAGGCCCCAAATTAGGGTTATGGTTAGCAAACTGAGGCTACGGTTAGGGTTAGAATAACTATGGCATATCCAGACATCAACATGTGTTTTTATGACAGTTCTGCTCCTCACACGGATGAGTAACCACAATTCAGCTTGCTTTAGTAGCATATTGCCTACTTTCCAACTACCTGTTGATTCACCCTAAGGCCCCAAATTAGGGTTAGCAAATTCAGGCTAGGGTTAGGGTTAGAATAACCATGGCATATCCAGACATCAACATGTGTTTTTATGACAGTTCTGCTCCCCACACGGATGAGTAACCACAATTCAGCTTGCTTTAGTAGCATATTGCCTACTTTCCAACTACCTGTTGATTCACCATAAGGCCCCAAATTATGGTTAGCAAACTCAGGCTAGGGTTATGGTTAGAAAAACTATGGCATATCCAGACATCAACATGTGTTTTTATGACAGTTCTGCTCCCCACACGGATGAGAAACCACAATTCAGCTTGCTTTAGTAGCATATTGCCTACTTTCCTACTACCTGTTGATTCACCATAAGGCCCCAAATTAGGGTTAGCAAACTCAGGCTAGGGTTAGGGTTAGAAAAACTATGGCATATCCAGACATCAACATGTGTTTTTATGACAGTTCTGCTCCCCACACGGATGAGAAACCACAATTCAGCTTGCTTTAGTAGCATATTGCCTACTTTCCAACTACCTGTTGATTCACCATAAGGCCCAAATTATGGTTAGCAAACTCAGGCTAGGGTTAGGGTTAGAAAAACTATGGCATATCCACACATCAACATGTGTTTTTATGACAGTTCTGCTCCCCACACGGATGAGAAACCACAATTCAGCTTGCTTTAGTAGCATATTGTCTACTTTCCAACTACCTGTTGATTCACCATAAGGCCCAAATTATGGTTAGCAAACTCAGGATAGGGTTACGGTTAGAAAAACTATGGCATATCCAGACATCAACATGTGTTTTTATGACAGTTCTGCTCCCCACACGGATGAGAAACCACAATTCAGCTTGCTTTAGTAGCATATTGCCTACTTTCCAACTACCTGTTGATTCACCATAAGGCCCCAAATTAGGGTTAGCAAACTCAGGCTATGGTTAGGGTTAGAAAAACTATGGCATATCCAGACATCAACATGTGTTTTTATGACAGTTCTGCTCCCCACACGGATGAGAAACCACAATTCAGCTTGCTTTAGTAGCATATTGCCTACTTTCCAACTACCTGTTGATTCACCTTAAGGCCCCAAATTACGGTTAGGGTTAGCAAACTGAGGCTACGGTTAGGGTTAGAATAACTATGGCATATCCAGACATCAACATGTGTTTTTATGACAGTTCTGCTCCCCACACGGATGAGTAACCACAATTCAGCTTGCTTTAGTAGCATATTGCCTACTTTCCAACTACCTGTTGATTCACCCTAAGGCCCCAAATTAGGGTTAGCAAATTCAGGCTAGGGTTAGGGTTAGAATAACTATGGCATATCCAGACATCAACATGTGTTTTTATGACAGTTCTGCTCCCCACACGGATGAGTAACCACAATTCAGCTTGCTTTAGTAGCATATTGCCTACTTTCCAACTACCTGTTGATTCACCCTAAGGCCCTAATTAGGGTTAGCAAATTCAGGCTATGGTTAGGGTTAGAAAAACTATGGCATATCCAGACATCAACATGTGTTTTTATGACAGTTCTGCTCCCCACACGGATGAGAAACCACAATTCAGCTTGCTTTAGTAGCATATTGCCTACTTTCCTACTACCTGTTGATTCACCTTAAGGCCCCAAATTAGGGTTATGGTTAGCAAACTGAGGCTACGGTTAGGGTTAGAATAACTATGGCATATCCAGACATCAACATGTGTTTTTATGACAGTTCTGCTCCTCACACGGATGAGTAACCACAATTCAGCTTGCTTTAGTAGCATATTGCCTACTTTCCAACTACCTGTTGATTCACCCTAAGGCCCCAAATTAGGGTTAGCAAATTCAGGCTAGGGTTAGGGTTAGAATAACCATGGCATATCCAGACATCAACATGTGTTTTTATGACAGTTCTGCTCCCCACACGGATGAGTAACCACAATTCAGCTTGCTTTAGTAGCATATTGTCTACTTTCCAACTACCTGTTGATTCACCATAAGGCCCCAAATTATGGTTAGCAAACTCAGGCTAGGGTTATGGTTAGAAAAACTATGGCATATCCAGACATCAACATGTGTTTTTATGACAGTTCTGCTCCCCACACGGATGAGAAACCACAATTCAGCTTGCTTTAGTAGCATATTGCCTACTTTCCTACTACCTGTTGATTCACCATAAGGCCCCAAATTAGGGTTAGCAAACTCAGGCTAGGGTTAGGGTTAGAAAAACTATGGCATATCCAGACATCAACATGTGTTTTTATGACAGTTCTGCTCCCCACACGGATGAGAAACCACAATTCAGCTTGCTTTAGTAGCATATTGCCTACTTTCCAACTACCTGTTGATTCACCATAAGGCCCAAATTATGGTTAGCAAACTCAGGCTAGGGTTAGGGTTAGAAAAACTATGGCATATCCACACATCAACATGTGTTTTTATGACAGTTCTGCTCCCCACACGGATGAGAAACCACAATTCAGCTTGCTTTAGTAGCATATTGTCTACTTTCCAACTACCTGTTGATTCACCATAAGGCCCAAATTATGGTTAGCAAACTCAGGATAGGGTTACGGTTAGAAAAACTATGGCATATCCAGACATCAACATGTGTTTTTATGACAGTTCTGCTCCCCACACGGATGAGACACCACAATTCAGCTTGCTTTAGGAGCATATTGCCTACTTTCCAACTACCTGTTGATTCACCATAAGGCCCCAAATTAGGGTTAGCAAACTCAGGCTATGGTTAGGGTTAGAAAAACTATGGCATATCCAGGCATCAACATGTGTTTTTATGACAGTTCTGCTCCCCACACGGATGAGAAACCACAATACAGCTTGCTTTAGTAGCATATTGCCTACTTTCCAACTACCTGTTGATTCACCCTAAGGCCCCAAATTAGGGTTATGGTTAGCAAACTGAGGCTACGGTTAGGGTTAGAATAACCATGGCATATCCAGACAGCAACATGTGTTTTTATGACAGTTCTGCTCCCCACAAGGATGAGAAACCACAATTCAGCTTGCTTTAGTAGCATATTGCCTACTTTCCAACTACCTGTTGATTCACCATAAGGCCCCAAATTAGGGTTAGCAAACTCAGGCTAGGGTTAGGGTTAGAAAAACTATGGCATATCCAGACATCAACATGTGTTTTTATGACAGTTCTGCTCCCCACACGGATGAGAAACCACAATTCAGTTTGCTTTAGTAGCATATTGCCTACTTTCCAACTACCTGTTGATTCACCATAAGGCCACAAATTAGGGTTAGCAAACTCAGGCTATGGTTAGGGTTAGAAAATCTATGGCATATCGAGACATCAACATGTGTTTTTATGACAATTCTGCTCCCCACACGGATGGGAAACCACAATTCAGCTTGCTTTAGTAGCATATTGCCTACTTTCCAACTACCTGTTGATTCACCCTAAGGCCCCAAATTAGGGTTAGCAAACTCAGGCTAGGGTTATGGTTAGAAAAACTATGGCATATCGAGACATCAACATGTGTTTTTATGACAGTACTGCTCCCCACAAGGATGAGAAAACAAAATTCAGCATGCTTTAGTAGCATATTGAGTACTTTCCAACTACCTGTTGATTCACCATAAGGCCCCAAATTATGGTTAGCAAACTCAGGCTATGGTTAGGGTTAGAAAAACTATGGCATATCCAGACATCAACATGTGTTTTTATGACAGTTCTGCTCCCCACACGGATGAGAAACCACAATTCAGCTTGCTTTAGTAGCATATTGCCTACTTTCCAACTACCTGTTGATTCACCATAAGGCCCCAAATTAGGGTTAGCAAACTCAGGCTAGGGTTAGGGATAGAAAAACTATGGCATATCCAGACATCAACATGTGTTTTTATGACAGTTCTGCTCCCCACACGGATGAGAAACCACAATTCAGCTTGCTTTAGTAGCATATTGCCTACTTTCCAACTACCTGTTGATTCACCTTAAGGCCCCAAATTAGGGTTAGCAAACTCAGGCTAGGGTTAGGGTTAGAAAAACTATGGCATATCCAGACATCAACATGTGTTTTTATGACAGTTCTGCTCCCCACACGGATGAGAAACCACAATTCAGCTTGCTTTAGTAGCATATTGCCTACTTTCCAACTACCTGTTGATTCACCATAAGGCCCCAAATTAGGGTTAGCAAACTCAGGCTAGGGTTAGGGTTAGAAAAACTATGGCATATCCAGACATCAACATGTGTTTTTATGACAGTTCTGCTCCCCACACGGATGAGAAACCACAATTCAGCTTGCTTTAGTAGCATATTGCCTACTTTCCAACTACCTGTTGATTCACCATAAGGCCACAAATTATGGTTAGCAAACTCAGGCTAGGGTTAGGGTTAGAAAATCTATGGCATATCGAGACATCAACATGTGTTTTTATGACAATTCTGCTCCCCACACGGATGAGAAACCACAATTCAGCTTGCTTTAGTAGCATATTGCCTACTTTCCAACTACCTGTTGATTCACCCTAAGGCCCCAAATTAGGGTTAGCAAACTGAGGCTAGGGTTACGGTTAGAAGAACTATAGCATATCCAGACATCAACATGTGTTTTTATGACAGTTCTGCTCCCCACACGGATGAGAAACCACAATTCAGCTTGCTTTAGTAGCATATTGTCTACTTTCCAACTACCTGTTGATTCACCATAAGGCCCCAAATTAGGGTTAGCAAACTCAGGCTATGGTTAGGGTTAGAAAAACTATGGCATATCCAGACATCAACATGTGTTTTTATGACAGTTCTGCTCCCCACACGGATGAGAAACCACAATTCAGCTTGCTTTAGTAGCATATTGCCTACTTTCCAACTACCTGTTGATTCACCATAAGGCCCCAAATTAGGGTTAGCAAACTCAGGCTATGGTTAGGGTTAGAAAAACTATGGCATATCCAGACATCAACATGTGTTTTTATGACAGTTCTGCTCCCCACACGGATGAGAAACCACAATTCAGCTTGCTTTAGTAGCATATTGCCTACTTTCCAACTACCTGTTGATTCACCATAAGGCCCCAAATTACGGTTAGGGTTAGCAAACTGAGGCTACGGTTAGGGTTAGAATAACTATGGCATATCCAGACATCAACATGTGTTTTTATGACAGTTCTGCTCCCCACACGGATGAGTAACCACAATTCAGCTTGCTTTAGTAGCATATTGCCTACTTTCCAACTACCTGTTGATTCACCCTAAGGCCCCAAATTAGGGTTAGCAAATTCAGGCTAGGGTTAGGGTTAGAATAACTATGGCATATCCAGACATCAACATGTGTTTTTATGACAGTTCTGCTCCCCACACGGATGAGTAACCACAATTCAGCTTGCTTTAGTAGCATATTGCCTACTTTCCAACTACCTGTTGATTCACCCTAAGGCCCTAATTAGGGTTAGCAAATTCAGGCTATGGTTAGGGTTAGAAAAACTATGGCATATCCAGACATCAACATGTGTTTTTATGACAGTTCTGCTCCCCACACGGATGAGAAACCACAATTCAGCTTGCTTTAGTAGCATATTGCCTACTTTCCTACTACCTGTTGATTCACCTTAAGGCCCCAAATTAGGGTTATGGTTAGCAAACTGAGGCTACGGTTAGGGTTAGAATAACTATGGCATATCCAGACATCAACATGTGTTTTTATGACAGTTCTGCTCCTCACACGGATGAGTAACCACAATTCAGCTTGCTTTAGTAGCATATTGCCTACTTTCCAACTACCTGTTGATTCACCCTAAGGCCCCAAATTAGGGTTAGCAAATTCAGGCTAGGGTTAGGGTTAGAATAACCATGGCATATCCAGACATCAACATGTGTTTTTATGACAGTTCTGCTCCCCACACGGATGAGTTACCACAATTCAGCTTGCTTTAGTAGCATATTGCCTACTTTCCAACTACCTGTTGATTCACCATAAGGCCCCAAATTATGGTTAGCAAACTCAGGCTAGGGTTATGGTTAGAAAAACTATGGCATATCCAGACATCAACATGTGTTTTTATGACAGTTCTGCTCCCCACACGGATGAGAAACCACAATTCAGCTTGCTTTAGTAGCATATTGCCTACTTTCCTACTACCTGTTGATTCACCATAAGGCCCCAAATTAGGGTTAGCAAACTCAGGCTAGGGTTAGGGTTAGAAAAACTATGGCAAATCCAGACATCAACATGTGTTTTTATGACAGTTCTGCTCCCCACACGGATGAGAAACCACAATTCAGCTTGCTTTAGTAGCATATTGCCTACTTTCCAACTACCTGTTGATTCACCATAAGGCCCAAATTATGGTTAGCAAACTCAGGCTAGGGTTAGGGTTAGAAAAACTATGGCATATCCACACATCAACATGTGTTTTTATGACAGTTCTGCTCCCCACACGGATGAGACACCACAATTCAGCTTGCTTTAGTAGCATATTGCCTACTTTCCAACTACCTGTTGATTCACCCTAAGGCCCCAAATTAGGGTTATGGTTAGCAAACTGAGGCTACGGTTAGGGTTAGAATAACCATGGCATATCCAGACAGCAACATGTGTTTTTATGACAGTTCTGCTCCCCACAAGGATGAGAAACCACAATTCAGCTTGCTTTAGTAGCATATTGCCTACTTTCCAACTACCTGTTGATTCACCATAAGGCCCCAAATTAGGGTTAGCAAATTCAGGCTATGGTTAAGGTTAGAAAAACTATGGCATATCCAGACATCAACATGTGTTTTTATGACAGTTCTGCTCCCCACACGGATGAGAAACCACAATTCAGCTTGCTTTAGTAGCATATTGCCTACTTTCCTACTACCTGTTGATTCACCTTAAGGCCCCAAATTAGGGTTATGGTTAGCAAACTGAGGCTACGGTTAGGGTTAGAATAACTATGGCATATCCAGACATCAACATGTGTTTTTATGACAGTTCTGCTCCCCACACGGATGAGAAACCACAATTCAGCTTGCTTTAGTAGCATATTGCCTACTTTCCAACTACCTGTTGATTCACCCTAAGGCCCCAAATTAGGGTTAGCAAACTCAGGCTAGGGTTAGGGTTAGAAAAACTATGGCATATCCAGACATCAACATGTGTTTTTATGACAGTTCTGCTCCCCACACGGATGAGAAACCACAATTCAGCTTGCTTTAGTAGCATATTGCCTACTTTCCAACTACCTGTTGATTCACCATAAGGCCCAAATTATGGTTAGCAAACTCAGGCTAGGGTTAGGGTTAGAAAAACTATGGCATATCCAGACATCAACATGTGTTTTTATGACAGTTCTGCTCCCCACACGGATGAGAAACCACAATTCAGCTTGCTTTAGTAGCATATTGCCTACTTTCCAACTACCTGTTGATTCACCATAAGGCCCCAAATTAGGGTTAGCAAACTCAGGCTACGGTTATGGTTAGAAAAACTATGGCATATCCAGACATCAACATGTGTTTTTATGACAGTTCTGCTCCCCACACGGATGAGAAACCACAATTCAGCTTGCTTTAGTAGCATATTGCCTACTTTCCAACTACCTGTTGATTCACCTTAAGGCCCCAAATTAGGGTTAGCAAACTCAGGCTATGGTTAGGGTTAGAAAAACTATGGCATATCCAGACATCAACATGTGTTTTTATGACAGTTCTGCTCCCCACACGGATGAGAAACCACAATTCAGCTTGCTTTAGTAGCATATTGCCTACTTTCCAACTACCTGTTGATTCACCATAAGGCCCCAAATTATGGTTAGCAAACTCAGGCTAGGGTTATGGTTAGAAAAACTATGGCATATCCAGACATCAACATGTGTTTTTATGACAGTTCTGCTCCCCACACGGATGAGAAACCACAATTCAGCTTGCTTTAGTAGCATATTGCCTACTTTCCTACTACCTGTTGATTCACCATAAGGCCCCAAATTAGGGTTAGCAAACTCAGGCTAGGGTTAGGGTTAGAAAAACTATGGCATATCCAGACATCAACATGTGTTTTTATGACAGTTCTGCTCCCCACACGGATGAGAAACCACAATTCAGCTTGCTTTAGTAGCATATTGCCTACTTTCCAACTACCTGTTGATTCACCATAAGGCCCAAATTATGGTTAGCAAACTCAGGCTAGGGTTAGGGTTAGAAAAACTATGGCATATCCAGACATCAACATGTGTTTTTATGACAGTTCTGCTCCCCACACGGATGAGAAACCACAATTCAGCTTGCTTTAGTAGCATATTGCCTACTTTCCAACTACCTGTTGATTCACCATAAGGCCCCAAATTAGGGTTAGCAAACTCAGGCTATGGTTAGGGTTAGAAAAACTATGGCATATCCAGACATCAACATGTGTTTTTATGACAGTTCTGCTCCCCACACGGATGAGAAACCACAATTCAGCTTGCTTTAGTAGCATATTGCCTACTTTCCAACTACCTGTTGATTCACCATAAGGCCCCAAATTAGGGTTAGCAAACTCAGGCTATGGTTAGGGTTAGAAAAACTATGGTATATCCAGACATCAACATGTGTTTTTATGACAGTTCTGCTCCCCACACGGATGAGAAACCACAATTCAGCTTGCTTTAGTAGCATATTGCCTACTTTCCAACTACCTGTTGATTCACCCTAAGGCCCCAAATTAGGGTTATGGTTAGCAAACTGAGGCTACGGTTAGGGTTAGAATAACCATGGCATATCCAGACATCAACATGTGTTTTTATGACAGTTCTGCTCCCCACACGGATGAGTAACCACAATTCAGCTTGCTTTAGTAGCATATTGCCTACTTTCCAACTACCTGTTGATTCACCATAAGGCCCCAAATTAGGGTTAGCAAACTCAGGCTAGGGTTACGGTTAGAAAAACTATGGCATATCCAGACATCAACATGTGTTTTTATGACAGTTCTGCTCCCCACACAGATGAGAAACCACAATTCAGCTTGCTTTAGTAGCATATTGCCTACTTTCCAACTACCTGTTGATTCACCCTAAGGCCCCAAATTAGGGTTAGCAAACTCAGGCTAGGGTTAGGGTTAGAAAAACTATGGCATATCCAGACATCAACATGTGTTTTTATGACAGTTCTGCTCCCCACACGGATGAGAAACCACAATTCAGCTTGCTTTAGTAGCATATTGCCTACTTTCCAACTACCTGTTGATTCACCATAAGGCCACAAATTATGGTTAGCAAACTCAGGCTAGGGTTAGGGTTAGAAAATCTATGGCATATCGAGACATCAACATGTGTTTTTATGACAATTCTGCTCCCCACACGGATGAGAAACCACAATTCAGCTTGCTTTAGTAGCATATTGCCTACTTTCCAACTACCTGTTGATTCACCCTAAGGCCCCAAATTAGGGTTAGCAAACTCAGGCTAGGGTTACGGTTAGAAGAACTATAGCATATCCAGACATCAACATGTGTTTTTATGACAGTTCTGCTCCCCACACGGATGAGAAACCACAATTCAGCTTGCTTTAGTAGCATATTGCCTACTTTCCAACTACCTGTTGATTCACCATAAGGCCCAAATTATGGTTAGCAAACTCAGGATACGGTTACGGTTAGAAAAACTATGGCATATCCAGACATCAACATGTGTTTTTATGACAGTTCTGCTCCCCACACGGATGAGAAACCACAATTCAGCTTGCTTTAGTAGCATATTGCCTACTTTCCAACTACCTGTTGATTCACCATAAGGCCCCAAATTAGGGTTAGCAAACTCAGGCTATGGTTAGGGTTAGAAAAACTATGGCATATCCAGACATCAACATGTGTTTTTATGACAGTTCTGCTCCCCACACGGATGAGAAACCACAATTCAGCTTGCTTTAGTAGCATATTCCCTACTTTCCAACTACCTGTTGATTCACCTTAAGGCCCCAAATTACGGTTAGGGTTAGCAAACTGAGGCTACGGTTAGGGTTAGAATAACTATGGCATATCCAGACATCAACATGTGTTTTTATGACAGTTCTGCTCCCCACACGGATGAGAAACCACAATTCAGCTTGCTTTAGTAGCATATTGCCTACTTTCCAACTACCTGTTGATTCACCATAAGGCCCCAAATTAGGGTTAGCAAACTCAGGCTATGGTTAGGGTTAGAAAAACTATGGCATATCCAGACATCAACATGTGTTTTTATGACAGTTCTGCTCCCCACACGGATGAGAAACCACAATTCAGCTTGCTTTAGTAGCATATTGCCTACTTTCCAACTACCTGTTGATTCACCTTAAGGCCCCAAATTACGGTTAGGGTTAGCAAACTGAGGCTACGGTTAGGGTTAGAATAACTATGGCATATCCAGACATCAACATGTGTTTTTATGACAGTTCTGCTCCCCACACGGATGAGTAACCACAATTCAGCTTGCTTTAGTAGCATATTGCCTACTTTCCAACTACCTGTTGATTCACCCTAAGGCCCCAAATTAGGGTTAGCAAATTCAGGCTAGGGTTAGGGTTAGAATAACCATGGCATATCCAGACATCAACATGTGTTTTTATGACAGTTCTGCTCCCCACACGGATGAGTAACCACAATTCAGCTTGCTTTAGTAGCATATTGCCTACTTTCCAACTACCTGTTGATTCACCATAAGGCCCCAAATTATGGTTAGCAAACTCAGGCTAGGGTTATGGTTAGAAAAACTATGGCATATCCAGACATCAACATGTGTTTTTATGACAGTTCTGCTCCCCACACGGATGAGAAACCACAATTCAGCTTGCTTTAGTAGCATATTGCCTACTTTCCTACTACCTGTTGATTCACCATAAGGCCCCAAATTAGGGTTAGCAAACTCAGGCTAGGGTTAGGGTTAGAAAAACTATGGCATATCCAGACATCAACATGTGTTTTTATGACAGTTCTGCTCCCCACACGGATGAGAAACCACAATTCAGCTTGCTTTAGTAGCATATTGCCTACTTTCCAACTACCTGTTGATTCACCATAAGGCCCAAATTATGGTTAGCAAACTCAGGCTAGGGTTAGGGTTAGAAAAACTATGGCATATCCACACATCAACATGTGTTTTTATGACAGTTCTGCTCCCCACACGGATGAGAAACCACAATTCAGCTTGCTTTAGTAGCATATTGCCTACTTTCCAACTACCTGTTGATTCACCATAAGGCCCCAAATTAGGGTTAGCAAACTCAGGCTATGGTTAGGGTTAGAAAAACTATGGCATATCCAGACATCAACATGTGTTTTTATGACAGTTCTGCTCCCCACACGGATGAGAAACCACAATTCAGCTTGCTTTAGTAGCATATTGCCTACTTTCCAACTACCTGTTGATTCACCATAAGGCCCCAAATTAGGGTTAGCAAACTCAGGCTATGGTTAGGGTTAGAAAAACTATGGTATATCCAGACATCAACATGTGTTTTTATGACAGTTCTGCTCCCCACACGGATGAGAAACCACAATTCAGCTTGCTTTAGTAGCATATTGCCTACTTTCCAACTACCTGTTGATTCACCCTAAGGCCCCAAATTAGGGTTATGGTTAGCAAACTGAGGCTACGGTTAGGGTTAGAATAACCATGGCATATCCAGACATCAACATGTGTTTTTATGACAGTTCTGCTCCCCACACGGATGAGTAACCACAATTCAGCTTGCTTTAGTAGCATATTGCCTACTTTCCAACTACCTGTTGATTCACCATAAGGCCCCAAATTATGGTTAGCAAACTCAGGCTAGGGTTATGGTTAGAAAAACTATGGCATATCCAGACATCAACATGTGTTTTTATGACAGTTCTGCTCCCCACACGGATGAGAAACCACAATTCAGCTTGCTTTAGTAGCATATTGCCTACTTTCCTACTACCTGTTGATTCACCATAAGGCCCCAAATTAGGGTTAGCAAACTCAGGCTAGGGTTAGGGTTAGAAAAACTATGGCATATCCAGACATCAACATGTGTTTTTATGACAGTTCTGCTCCCCACACGGATGAGAAACCACAATTCAGCTTGCTTTAGTAGCATATTGCCTACTTTCCAACTACCTGTTGATTCACCATAAGGCCCCAAATTAGGGTTAGCAAACTCAGGCTAGGGTTAGGGTTAGAAAAACTATGGCATATCCACACATCAACATGTGTTTTTATGACAGTTCTGCTCCCCACACGGATGAGAAACCACAATTCAGCTTGCTTTAGTAGCATATTGCCTACTTTCCAACTACCTGTTGATTCACCATAAGGCCCCAAATTAGGGTTAGCAAACTCAGGCTATGGTTAGGGTTAGAAAAACTATGGCATATCCAGACATCAACATGTGTTTTTATGACAGTTCTGCTCCCCACACGGATGAGAAACCACAATTCAGCTTGCTTTAGTAGCATATTGCCTACTTTCCAACTACCTGTTGATTCACCATAAGGCCCCAAATTATGGTTAGCAAACTCAGGCTAGGGTTAGGTTAGAAAAACTATGGCATATCCAGACATCAACATGTGTTTTTATGACAGTTCTGCTCCCCACACGGATGAGAAACCACAATTCAGCTTGCTTTAGTAGCATATTGCCTACTTTCCTACTACCTGTTGATTCACCATAAGGCCCCAAATTAGGGTTAGCAAACTCAGGCTAGGGTTAGGGTTAGAAAAACTATGGCATATCCAGACATCAACATGTGTTTTTATGACAGTTCTGCTCCCCACACGGATGAGAAACCACAATTCAGCTTGCTTTAGTAGCATATTGCCTACTTTCCAACTACCTGTTGATTCACCATAAGGCCCAAATTATGGTTAGCAAACTCAGGCTAGGGTTAGGGTTAGAAAAACTATGGCATATCCACACATCAACATGTGTTTTTATGACAGTTCTGCTCCCCACACGGATGAGAAACCACAATTCAGCTTGCTTTAGTAGCATATTGCCTACTTTCCAACTACCTGTTGATTCACCATAAGGCCCCAAATTAGGGTTAGCAAACTCAGGCTATGGTTAGGGTTAGAAAAACTATGGCATATCCAGACATCAACATGTGTTTTTATGACAGTTCTGCTCCCCACACGGATGAGAAACCACAATTCAGCTTGCTTTAGTAGCATATTGCCTACTTTCCAACTACCTGTTGATTCACCATAAGGCCCCAAATTAGGGTTAGCAAACTCAGGCTATGGTTAGGGTTAGAAAAACTATGGTATATCCAGACATCAACATGTGTTTTTATGACAGTTCTGCTCCCCACACGGATGAGAAACCACAATTCAGCTTGCTTTAGTAGCATATTGCCTACTTTCCAACTACCTGTTGATTCACCCTAAGGCCCCAAATTAGGGTTATGGTTAGCAAACTGAGGCTACGGTTAGGGTTAGAATAACCATGGCATATCCAGACATCAACATGTGTTTTTATGACAGTTCTGCTCCCCACACGGATGAGTAACCACAATTCAGCTTGCTTTAGTAGCATATTGCCTACTTTCCAACTACCTGTTGATTCACCATAAGGCCCCAAATTAGGGTTAGCAAACTCAGGCTAGGGTTACGGTTAGAAAAACTATGGCATATCCAGACATCAACATGTGTTTTTATGACAGTTCTGCTCCCCACACAGATGAGAAACCACAATTCAGCTTGCTTTAGTAGCATATTGCCTACTTTCCAACTACCTGTTGATTCACCATAAGGCCACAAATTATGGTTAGCAAACTCAGGCTAGGGTTAGGGTTAGAAAATCTATGGCATATCGAGACATCAACATGTGTTTTTATGACAATTCTGCTCCCCACACGGATGAGAAACCACAATTCAGCTTGCTTTAGTAGCATATTGCCTACTTTCCAACTACCTGTTGATTCACCCTAAGGCCCCAAATTAGGGTTAGCAAACTCAGGCTAGGGTTACGGTTAGAAGAACTATAGCATATCCAGACATCAACATGTGTTTTTATGACAGTTCTGCTCCCCACACGGATGAGAAACCACAATTCAGCTTGCTTTAGTAGCATATTGCCTACTTTCCAACTACCTGTTGATTCACCATAAGGCCCAAATTATGGTTAGCAAACTCAGGATACGGTTACGGTTAGAAAAACTATGGCATATCCAGACATCAACATGTGTTTTTATGACAGTTCTGCTCCCCACACGGATGAGAAACCACAATTCAGCTTGCTTTAGTAGCATATTGCCTACTTTCCAACTACCTGTTGATTCACCATAAGGCCCCAAATTAGGGTTAGCAAACTCAGGCTATGGTTAGGGTTAGAAAAACTATGGCATATCCAGACATCAACATGTGTTTTTATGACAGTTCTGCTCCCCACACGGATGAGAAACCACAATTCAGCTTGCTTTAGTAGCATATTGCCTACTTTCCAACTACCTGTTGATTCACCTTAAGGCCCCAAATTACGGTTAGGGTTAGCAAACTGAGGCTACGGTTAGGGTTAGAATAACTATGGCATATCCAGACATCAACATGTGTTTTTATGACAGTTCTGCTCCCCACACGGATGAGTAACCACAATTCAGCTTGCTTTAGTAGCATATTGCCTACTTTCCAACTACCTGTTGATTCACCCTAAGGCCCCAAATTAGGGTTAGCAAATTCAGGCTAGGGTTAGGGTTAGAATAACCATGGCATATCCAGACATCAACATGTGTTTTTATGACAGTTCTGCTCCCCACACGGATGAGTAACCACAATTCAGCTTGCTTTAGTAGCATATTGCCTACTTTCCAACTACCTGTTGATTCACCATAAGGCCCCAAATTATGGTTAGCAAACTCAGGCTAGGGTTATGGTTAGAAAAACTATGGCATATCCAGACATCAACATGTGTTTTTATGACAGTTCTGCTCCCCACACGGATGAGAAACCACAATTCAGCTTGCTTTAGTAGCATATTGCCTACTTTCCTACTACCTGTTGATTCACCATAAGGCCCCAAATTAGGGTTAGCAAACTCAGGCTAGGGTTAGGGTTAGAAAAACTATGGCATATCCAGACATCAACATGTGTTTTTATGACAGTTCTGCTCCCCACACGGATGAGAAACCACAATTCAGCTTGCTTTAGTAGCATATTGCCTACTTTCCAACTACCTGTTGATTCACCATAAGGCCCAAATTATGGTTAGCAAACTCAGGCTAGGGTTAGGGTTAGAAAAACTATGGCATATCCACACATCAACATGTGTTTTTATGACAGTTCTGCTCCCCACACGGATGAGAAACCACAATTCAGCTTGCTTTAGTAGCATATTGCCTACTTTCCAACTACCTGTTGATTCACCATAAGGCCCCAAATTAGGGTTAGCAAACTCAGGCTATGGTTAGGGTTAGAAAAACTATGGCATATCCAGACATCAACATGTGTTTTTATGACAGTTCTGCTCCCCACACGGATGAGAAACCACAATTCAGCTTGCTTTAGTAGCATATTGCCTACTTTCCAACTACCTGTTGATTCACCATAAGGCCCCAAATTAGGGTTAGCAAACTCAGGCTATGGTTAGGGTTAGAAAAACTATGGTATATCCAGACATCAACATGTGTTTTTATGACAGTTCTGCTCCCCACACGGATGAGAAACCACAATTCAGCTTGCTTTAGTAGCATATTGCCTACTTTCCAACTACCTGTTGATTCACCCTAAGGCCCCAAATTAGGGTTATGGTTAGCAAACTGAGGCTACGGTTAGGGTTAGAATAACCATGGCATATCCAGACATCAACATGTGTTTTTATGACAGTTCTGCTCCCCACACGGATGAGTAACCACAATTCAGCTTGCTTTAGTAGCATATTGCCTACTTTCCAACTACCTGTTGATTCACCATAAGGCCCCAAATTATGGTTAGCAAACTCAGGCTAGGGTTATGGTTAGAAAAACTATGGCATATCCAGACATCAACATGTGTTTTTATGACAGTTCTGCTCCCCACACGGATGAGAAACCACAATTCAGCTTGCTTTAGTAGCATATTGCCTACTTTCCTACTACCTGTTGATTCACCATAAGGCCCCAAATTAGGGTTAGCAAACTCAGGCTAGGGTTAGGGTTAGAAAAACTATGGCATATCCAGACATCAACATGTGTTTTTATGACAGTTCTGCTCCCCACACGGATGAGAAACCACAATTCAGCTTGCTTTAGTAGCATATTGCCTACTTTCCAACTACCTGTTGATTCACCATAAGGCCCCAAATTAGGGTTAGCAAACTCAGGCTAGGGTTAGGGTTAGAAAAACTGGCATATCCACACATCAACATGTGTTTTTATGACAGTTCTGCTCCCCACACGGATGAGAAACCACAATTCAGCTTGCTTTAGTAGCATATTGCCTACTTTCCAACTACCTGTTGATTCACCATAAGGCCCCAAATTAGGGTTAGCAAACTCAGGCTATGGTTAGGGTTAGAAAAACTATGGCATATCCAGACATCAACATGTGTTTTTATGACAGTTCTGCTCCCCACACGGATGAGAAACCACAATTCAGCTTGCTTTAGTAGCATATTGCCTACTTTCCAACTACCTGTTGATTCACCATAAGGCCCCAAATTATGGTTAGCAAACTCAGGCTAGGGTTATGGTTAGAAAAACTATGGCATATCCAGACATCAACATGTGTTTTTATGACAGTTCTGCTCCCCACACGGATGAGAAACCACAATTCAGCTTGCTTTAGTAGCATATTGCCTACTTTCCTACTACCTGTTGATTCACCATAAGGCCCCAAATTAGGGTTAGCAAACTCAGGCTAGGGTTAGGGTTAGAAAAACTATGGCATATCCAGACATCAACATGTGTTTTTATGACAGTTCTGCTCCCCACACGGATGAGAAACCACAATTCAGCTTGCTTTAGTAGCATATTGCCTACTTTCCAACTACCTGTTGATTCACCATAAGGCCCAAATTATGGTTAGCAAACTCAGGCTAGGGTTAGGGTTAGAAAAACTATGGCATATCCACACATCAACATGTGTTTTTATGACAGTTCTGCTCCCCACACGGATGAGAAACCACAATTCAGCTTGCTTTAGTAGCATATTGCCTACTTTCCAACTACCTGTTGATTCACCATAAGGCCCCAAATTAGGGTTAGCAAACTCAGGCTATGGTTAGGGTTAGAAAAACTATGGCATATCCAGACATCAACATGTGTTTTTATGACAGTTCTGCTCCCCACACGGATGAGAAACCACAATTCAGCTTGCTTTAGTAGCATATTGCCTACTTTCCAACTACCTGTTGATTCACCATAAGGCCCCAAATTAGGGTTAGCAAACTCAGGCTATGGTTAGGGTTAGAAAAACTATGGTATATCCAGACATCAACATGTGTTTTTATGACAGTTCTGCTCCCCACACGGATGAGAAACCACAATTCAGCTTGCTTTAGTAGCATATTGCCTACTTTCCAACTACCTGTTGATTCACCCTAAGGCCCCAAATTAGGGTTATGGTTAGCAAACTGAGGCTACGGTTAGGGTTAGAATAACCATGGCATATCCAGACATCAACATGTGTTTTTATGACAGTTCTGCTCCCCACACGGATGAGTAACCACAATTCAGCTTGCTTTAGTAGCATATTGCCTACTTTCCAACTACCTGTTGATTCACCATAAGGCCCCAAATTAGGGTTAGCAAACTCAGGCTAGGGTTACGGTTAGAAAAACTATGGCATATCCAGACATCAACATGTGTTTTTATGACAGTTCTGCTCCCCACACAGATGAGAAACCACAATTCAGCTTGCTTTAGTAGCATATTGCCTACTTTCCAACTACCTGTTGATTCACCCTAAGGCCCCAAATTAGGGTTAGCAAACTCAGGCTAGGGTTATGGTTAGAAAAACTATGGCATATCGAGACATCAACATGTGTTTTTATGACAGTACTGCTCCCCACAAGGATGAGAAAACAAAATTCAGCATGCTTTAGTAGCATATTGAGTACTTTCCAACTACCTGTTGATTCACCCTAAGGCCCCAAATTAGGGTTAGCAAACTCAGGCTAGGGTTAGGGTTAGAAAAACTATGGCATATCCAGACATCAACATGTGTTTTTATGACAGTTCTGCTCCCCACACGGATGAGAAACCACAATTCAGCTTGCTTTAGTAGCATATTGCCTACTTTCCAACTACCTGTTGATTCACCATAAGGCCACAAATTATGGTTAGCAAACTCAGGCTAGGGTTAGGGTTAGAAAATCTATGGCATATCGAGACATCAACATGTGTTTTTATGACAGTACTGCTCCCCACAAGGATGAGAAAACAAAATTCAGCATGCTTTAGTAGCATATTGAGTACTTTCCAACTACCTGTTGATTCACCCTAAGGCCCCAAATTAGGGTTAGCAAACTCAGGCTAGGGTTAGGGTTAGAAAAACTATGGCATATCCAGACATCAACATGTGTTTTTATGACAGTTCTGCTCCCCACACGGATGAGAAACCACAATTCAGCTTGCTTTAGTAGCATATTGCCTACTTTCCAACTACCTGTTGATTCACCATAAGGCCACAAATTATGGTTAGCAAACTCAGGCTAGGGTTAGGGTTAGAAAATCTATGGCATATCGAGACATCAACATGTGTTTTTATGACAATTCTGCTCCCCACACGGATGAGAAACCACAATTCAGCTTGCTTTAGTAGCATATTGCCTACTTTCCAACTACCTGTTGATTCACCCTAAGGCCCCAAATTAGGGTTAGCAAACTCAGGCTAGGGTTACGGTTAGAAGAACTATAGCATATCCAGACATCAACATGTGTTTTTATGACAGTTCTGCTCCCCACACGGATGAGAAACCACAATTCAGCTTGCTTTAGTAGCATATTGCCTACTTTCCAACTACCTGTTGATTCACCATAAGGCCCAAATTATGGTTAGCAAACTCAGGATACGGTTACGGTTAGAAAAACTATGGCATATCCAGACATCAACATGTGTTTTTATGACAGTTCTGCTCCCCACACGGATGAGAAACCACAATTCAGCTTGCTTTAGTAGCATATTGCCTACTTTCCAACTACCTGTTGATTCACCATAAGGCCCCAAATTAGGGTTAGCAAACTCAGGCTATGGTTAGGGTTAGAAAAACTATGGCATATCCAGACATCAACATGTGTTTTTATGACAGTTCTGCTCCCCACACGGATGAGAAACCACAATTCAGCTTGCTTTAGTAGCATATTGCCTACTTTCCAACTACCTGTTGATTCACCTTAAGGCCCCAAATTACGGTTAGGGTTAGCAAACTGAGGCTACGGTTAGGGTTAGAATAACTATGGCATATCCAGACATCAACATGTGTTTTTATGACAGTTCTGCTCCCCACACGGATGAGTAACCACAATTCAGCTTGCTTTAGTAGCATATTGCCTACTTTCCAACTACCTGTTGATTCACCCTAAGGCCCCAAATTAGGGTTAGCAAATTCAGGCTAGGGTTAGGGTTAGAATAACCATGGCATATCCAGACATCAACATGTGTTTTTATGACAGTTCTGCTCCCCACACGGATGAGTAACCACAATTCAGCTTGCTTTAGTAGCATATTGCCTACTTTCCAACTACCTGTTGATTCACCATAAGGCCCCAAATTATGGTTAGCAAACTCAGGCTAGGGTTATGGTTAGAAAAACTATGGCATATCCAGACATCAACATGTGTTTTTATGACAGTTCTGCTCCCCACACGGATGAGAAACCACAATTCAGCTTGCTTTAGTAGCATATTGCCTACTTTCCTACTACCTGTTGATTCACCATAAGGCCCCAAATTAGGGTTAGCAAACTCAGGCTAGGGTTAGGGTTAGAAAAACTATGGCATATCCAGACATCAACATGTGTTTTTATGACAGTTCTGCTCCCCACACGGATGAGAAACCACAATTCAGCTTGCTTTAGTAGCATATTGCCTACTTTCCAACTACCTGTTGATTCACCATAAGGCCCAAATTATGGTTAGCAAACTCAGGCTAGGGTTAGGGTTAGAAAAACTATGGCATATCCACACATCAACATGTGTTTTTATGACAGTTCTGCTCCCCACACGGATGAGAAACCACAATTCAGCTTGCTTTAGTAGCATATTGCCTACTTTCCAACTACCTGTTGATTCACCATAAGGCCCCAAATTAGGGTTAGCAAACTCAGGCTATGGTTAGGGTTAGAAAAACTATGGCATATCCAGACATCAACATGTGTTTTTATGACAGTTCTGCTCCCCACACGGATGAGAAACCACAATTCAGCTTGCTTTAGTAGCATATTGCCTACTTTCCAACTACCTGTTGATTCACCATAAGGCCCCAAATTAGGGTTAGCAAACTCAGGCTATGGTTAGGGTTAGAAAAACTATGGTATATCCAGACATCAACATGTGTTTTTATGACAGTTCTGCTCCCCACACGGATGAGAAACCACAATTCAGCTTGCTTTAGTAGCATATTGCCTACTTTCCAACTACCTGTTGATTCACCCTAAGGCCCCAAATTAGGGTTATGGTTAGCAAACTGAGGCTACGGTTAGGGTTAGAATAACCATGGCATATCCAGACATCAACATGTGTTTTTATGACAGTTCTGCTCCCCACACGGATGAGTAACCACAATTCAGCTTGCTTTAGTAGCATATTGCCTACTTTCCAACTACCTGTTGATTCACCATAAGGCCCCAAATTAGGGTTAGCAAACTCAGGCTAGGGTTACGGTTAGAAAAACTATGGCATATCCAGACATCAACATGTGTTTTTATGACAGTTCTGCTCCCCACACAGATGAGAAACCACAATTCAGCTTGCTTTAGTAGCATATTGCCTACTTTCCAACTACCTGTTGATTCACCCTAAGGCCCCAAATTAGGGTTAGCAAACTCAGGCTAGGGTTATGGTTAGAAAAACTATGGCATATCGAGACATCAACATGTGTTTTTATGACAGTACTGCTCCCCACAAGGATGAGAAAACAAAATTCAGCATGCTTTAGTAGCATATTGAGTACTTTCCAACTACCTGTTGATTCACCCTAAGGCCCCAAATTACGGTTAGCAAACTCAGGCTAGGGTTAGGGTTAGAAAAACTATGGCATATCCAGACATCAACATGTGTTTTTATGACAGTTCTGCTCCCCACACGGATGAGAAACCACAATTCAGCTTGCTTTAGTAGCATATTGCCTACTTTCCAACTACCTGTTGATTCACCATAAGGCCACAAATTATGGTTAGCAAACTCAGGCTAGGGTTAGGGTTAGAAAATCTATGGCATATCGAGACATCAACATGTGTTTTTATGACAATTCTGCTCCCCACACGGATGAGAAACCACAATTCAGCTTGCTTTAGTAGCATATTGCCTACTTTCCAACTACCTGTTGATTCACCCTAAGGCCCCAAATTAGGGTTAGCAAACTCAGGCTAGGGTTACGGTTAGAAGAACTATAGCATATCCAGACATCAACATGTGTTTTTATGACAGTTCTGCTCCCCACACGGATGAGAAACCACAATTCAGCTTGCTTTAGTAGCATATTGTCTACTTTCCAACTACCTGTTGATTCACCATAAGGCCCCAAATTAGGGTTAGCAAACTCAGGCTATGGTTAGGGTTAGAAAAACTATGGCATATCCAGACATCAACATGTGTTTTTATGACAGTTCTGCTCCCCACACGGATGAGAAACCACAATTCAGCTTGCTTTAGTAGCATATTGCCTACTTTCCAACTACCTGTTGATTCACCATAAGGCCCAAATTATGGTTAGCAAACTCAGGATACGGTTACGGTTAGAAAAACTATGGCATATCCAGACATCAACATGTGTTTTTATGACAGTTCTGCTCCCCACACGGATGAGAAACCACAATTCAGCTTGCTTTAGTAGCATATTGCCTACTTTCCAACTACCTGTTGATTCACCATAAGGCCCCAAATTAGGGTTAGCAAACTCAGGCTATGGTTAGGGTTAGAAAAACTATGGCATATCCAGACATCAACATGTGTTTTTATGACAGTTCTGCTCCCCACACGGATGAGAAACCACAATTCAGCTTGCTTTAGTAGCATATTGCCTACTTTCCAACTACCTGTTGATTCACCTTAAGGCCCCAAATTACGGTTAGGGTTAGCAAACTGAGGCTACGGTTAGGGTTAGAATAACTATGGCATATCCAGACATCAACATGTGTTTTTATGACAGTTCTGCTCCCCACACGGATGAGTAACCACAATTCAGCTTGCTTTAGTAGCATATTGCCTACTTTCCAACTACCTGTTGATTCACCCTAAGGCCCCAAATTAGGGTTAGCAAATTCAGGCTAGGGTTACGGTTAGAATAACCATGGCATATCCAGACATCAACATGTGTTTTTATGACAGTTCTGCTCCCCACACGGATGAGTAACCACAATTCAGCTTGCTTTAGTAGCATATTGCCTACTTTCCAACTACCTGTTGATTCACCATAAGGCCCCAAATTATGGTTAGCAAACTCAGGCTAGGGTTATGGTTAGAAAAACTATAGCATATCCAGACATCAACATGTGTTTTTATGACAGTTCTGCTCCCCACACGGATGAGAAACCACAATTCAGCTTGCTTTAGTAGCATATTGCCTACTTTCCTACTACCTGTTGATTCACCATAAGGCCCCAAATTAGGGTTAGCAAACTCAGGCTAGGGTTAGGGTTAGAAAAACTATGGCATATCCAGACATCAACATGTGTTTTTATGACAGTTCTGCTCCCCACACGGATGAGAAACCACAATTCAGCTTGCTTTAGTAGCATATTGCCTACTTTCCAACTACCTGTTGATTCACCATAAGGCCCAAATTATGGTTAGCAAACTCAGGCTAGGGTTAGGGTTAGAAAAACTATGGCATATCCACACATCAACATGTGTTTTTATGACAGTTCTGCTCCCCACACGGATGAGAAACCACAATTCAGCTTGCTTTAGTAGCATATTGTCTACTTTCCAACTACCTGTTGATTCACCATAAGGCCCAAATGATGGTTAGCAAACTCAGGATAGGGTTACGGTTAGAAAAACTATGGCATATCCAGACATCAACATGTGTTTTTATGACAGTTCTGCTCCCCACACGGATGAGACACCACAATTCAGCTTGCTTTAGGAGCATATTGCCTACTTTCCAACTACCTGTTGATTCACCATAAGGCCCCAAATTAGGGTTAGCAAACTCAGGCTATGGTTAGGGTTAGAAAAACTATGGCATATCCAGACATCAACATGTGTTTTTATGACAGTTCTGCTCCCCACACGGATGAGAAACCACAATTCAGCTTGCTTTAGTAGCATATTGCCTACTTTCCAACTACCTGTTGATTCACCCTAAGGCCCCAAATTAGGGTTATGGTTAGCAAACTGAGGCTACGGTTAGGGTTAGAATAACCATGGCATATCCAGACAGCAACATGTGTTTTTATGACAGTTCTGCTCCCCACAAGGATGAGAAACCACAATTCAGCTTGCTTTAGTAGCATATTGCCTACTTTCCAACTACCTGTTGATTCACCATAAGGCCCCAAATTAGGGTTAGCAAATTCAGGCTATGGTTAGGGTTAGAAAAACTATGGCATATCCAGACATCAACATGTGTTTTTATGACAGTTCTGCTCCCCACACGGATGAGAAACCACAATTCAGCTTGCTTTAGTAGCATATTGCCTACTTTCCTACTACCTGTTGATTCACCCTAAGGCCCCAAATTAGGGTTATGGTTAGCAAACTGAGGCTACGGTTAGGGTTAGAATAACCATGGCATATCCAGACATCAACATGTGTTTTTATGACAGTTCTGCTCCCCACAAGGATGAGAAACCACAATTCAGCTTGCTTTAGTAGCATATTGCCTACTTTCCAACTACCTGTTGATTCACCATAAGGCCCCAAATTAGGGTTAGCAAACTCAGGCTATGGTTAGGGTTAGAAAAACTATGGCATATCCAGACATCAACATGTGTTTTTATGACAGTTCTGCTCCCCACACGGATGAGAAACCACAATTCAGCTTGCTTTAGTAGCATATTGCCTACTTTCCAACTACCTGTTGATTCACCATAAGGCCCAAATTATGGTTAGCAAACTCAGGCTAGGGTTAGGGTTAGAAAAACTATGGCATATCCAGACATCAACATGTGTTTTTATGACAGTTCTGCTCCCCACACGGATGAGAAACCACAATTCAGCTTGCTTTAGTAGCATATTGCCTACTTTCCAACTACCTGTTGATTCACCATAAGGCCCCAAATTAGGGTTAGCAAACTCAGGCTACGGTTATGGTTAGAAAAACTATGGCATATCCACACATCAACATGTGTTTTTATGACAGTTCTGCTCCCCACACGGATGAGAAACCACAATTCAGCTTGCTTTAGTAGCATATTGCCTACTTTCCAACTACCTGTTGATTCACCTTAAGGCCCCAAATTAGGGTTATGGTTAGCAAACTGAGGCTACGGTTAGGGTTAGAATAACTATGGCATATCCAGACATCAACATGTGTTTTTATGACAGTTCTGCTCCCCACACGGATGAGTAACCACAATTCAGCTTGCTTTAGTAGCATATTGCCTACTTTCCAACTACCTGTTGATTCACCCTAAGGCCCCAAATTAGGGTTAGCAAATTCAGGCTATGGTTAGGGTTAGAAAAACTATGGCATATCCAGACATCAACATGTGTTTTTATGACAGTTCTGCTCCCCACACGGATGAGAAACCACAATTCAGCTTGCTTTAGTAGCATATTGCCTACTTTCCAACTACCTGTTGATTCACCTTAAGGCCCCAAATTACGGTTATGGTTAGCAAACTGAGGCTAGGGTTAGAATAACCATGGCATATCCAGACATCAACATGTGTTTTTATGACAGTTCTGCTCCCCACAAGGATGAGAAACCACAATTCAGCTTGCTTAAGTAGCATATTGCCTACTTTCCAACTACCTGTTGATTCACCATAAGGCCCCAAATTATGGTTAGCAAACTCAGGCTAGGGTTAGGGTTGGAAAAACTATGGCATATCCAGACATCAACATGTGTTTTTATGACAATTCTGCTCCCCACACGGATGAGAAACCACAATTCAGCTTGCTTTAGTAGCATATTGCCTACTTTCCAACTACCTGTTGATTCACCATAAGGCCCAAATTAGGGTTAGCAAACTCAGGCTATGGTTAGGGTAAGAAAAACTATGGCATATCCAGACATCAACATGTGTTTTTATGAGTTCTGCTCCCCACACGGATGAGACACCACAATTCAGCTTGCTTTAGTAGCATATTGCCTACTTTCCAACTACCTGTTGATTCACCATAAGGCCCAAATTATGGTTAGCAAACTCAGGCTTGGGTTACGGTTAGAAAAACTATGGCATATCCAGACATCAACATGTGTTTTTATGACAGTTCTGCTCCCCACACGGATGAGACACCACAATTCAGCTTGCTTTAGTAGCATATTGCCTACTTTCCAACTACCTGTTGATTCACCATAAGGCCCAAATTATGGTTAGCAAACTCAGGCTAGGGTTAGGTTAAGAAAAACTATGGCATATCCAGACATCAACATGTGTTTTTATGACAGTTCTGCTCCCCACACGGATGAGAAACCACAATTCAGCTTGCTTTAGTAGCATATTGCCTACTTTCCAACTACCTGTTGATTCACCATAAGGCCCCAAATTAGGGTTAGCAAACTCAGGCTACGGTTATGGTTAGAAAAACTATGGCATATCCAGACATCAACATGTGTTTTTATGACAGTGCTGCTCCCCACACGGATGAGAAACCACAATTCAGCTTGCTTTAGTAGCATATTGCCTACTTTCCAACTACCTGTTGATTCACCTTAAGGCCCCAAATTACGGCTAGGGTTAGCAAACTGAGGCTATGGTTAGGGTTAGAATAACCATGGCATATCCAGACATCAACATGTGTTTTTATGACAGTTCTGCTCCCCACAAGGATGAGAAACCACAATTCAGCTTGCTTTAGTAGCATATTGCCTACTTTCCAACTACCTGTTGATTCACCATAAGGCCCCAAATTAGGGTTAGCAAACTCAGGCTATGGTTAGGGTTAGAAAAACTATGGCATATCCAGACATCAACATGTGTTTTTATGACAGTTCTGCTCCCCACACGGATGAGAAACCACAATTCAGCTTGCTTTAGTAGCATATTGCCTACTTTCCAACTACCTGTTGATTCACCATAAGGCCCAAATTATGGTTAGCAAACTCAGGCTAGGGTTAGGGTTAGAAAAACTATGGCATATCCAGACATCAACATGTGTTTTTATGACAGTTCTGCTCCCCACACGGATGAGAAACCACAATTCAGCTTGCTTTAGTAGCATATTGCCTACTTTCCAACTACCTGTTGATTCACCATAAGGCCCCAAATTAGGGTTAGCAAACTCAGGCTACGGTTATGGTTAGAAAAACTATGGCATATCCAGACATCAACATGTGTTTTTATGACAGTTCTGCTCCCCACACGGATGAGAAACCACAATTCAGCTTGCTTTAGTAGCATATTGCCTACTTTCCAACTACCTGTTGATTCACCTTAAGGCCCCAAATTACGGTTAGGGTTAGCAAACTGAGGCTACGGTTAGGGTTAGAATAACTATGGCATATCCAGACATCAACATGTGTTTTTATGACAGTTCTGCTCCCCACACGGATGAGTAACCACAATTCAGCTTGCTTTAGTAGCATATTGCCTACTTTCCAACTACCTGTTGATTCACCCTAAGGCCCCAAATTAGGGTTAGCAAATTCAGGCTATGGTTAGGGTTAGAAAAACTATGGCATATCCAGATATCAACATGTGTTTTTATGACAGTTCTGCTCCCCACACGGATGAGAAACCACAATTCAGCTTGCTTTAGTAGCATATTGCCTACTTTCCAACTACCTGTTGATTCACCCTAAGGCCCCAAATTAGGGTTATGGTTAGCAAACTGAGGCTACGGTTAGGGTTAGAATAACCATGGCATATCCAGACATCAACATGTGTTTTTATGACAGTTCTGCTCCCCACAAGGATGAGAAACCACAATTCAGCTTGCTTAAGTAGCATATTGCCTACTTTCCAACTACCTGTTGATTCACCATAAGGCCCCAAATTATGGTTAGCAAACTCAGGCTAAGGTTAGGGTTAGAAAAACTATGGCATATCCAGACATCAACATGTGTTTTTATGACAGTTCTGCTCCCCACACGGATGAGAAACCACAATTCAGCTTGCTTTAGTAGCATATTGCCTACTTTCCAACTACCTGTTGATTCACCATAAGGCCCAAATTATGGTTAGCAAACTCAGGCTAGGGTTAGGGTTAGAAAAACTATGGTATATCCAGACATCAACATGTGTTTTTATGACAGTTCTGCTCCCCACACGGATGAGAATCCACAATTCAGCTTGCTTTAGTAGCATATTGTCTACTTTCCAAACTACCTGTTGATTCATCATAAGGCCCAAATTATGGTTAGCAAACTCAGGCTAGGGTTACGGTTAGAAAAACTATGGCATATCCAGACATCAACATGTGTTTTTATGACAGTTCTGCTCCCCACACGGATGAGACACCACAATTCAGCTTGCTTTAGTAGCATATTGCCTACTTTCCAACTACCTGTTGATTCACCATAAGGCCCAAATTAGGGTTAGCAAACTCAGGCTATGGTTAGGGTAAGAAAAACTATGGCATATCCAGACATCAACATGTGTTTTTATGAGTTCTGCTCCCCACACGGATGAGACACCACAATTCAGCTTGCTTTAGTAGCATATTGCCTACTTTCCAACTACCTGTTGATTCACCATAAGGCCGAAATTAGGGTTAGCAAACTCAGGCTACGGTTAGGGTTAGAAAAACTATGGCATATCCAGACATCAACATGTGTTTTTATGACAGTTCTGCTCCCCACACGGATGAGAAACCACAATTCAGCTTGCTTTAGTAGCATATTGCCTACTTTCCAACTACCTGTTGATTCACCATAAGGCCCCAAATTATGGTTAGCAAACTCAGGCTAGGGTTATGGTTAGAAAAACTATGGCATATCCAGACATCAACATGTGTTTTTATGACAGTTCTGCTCCCCACACGGATGAGAAACCACAATTCAGCTTGCTTTAGTAGCATATTGCCTACTTTCCAACTACCTGTTGATTCACCATAAGGCCCAAATTATGGTTAGCAAACTCAGGCTAGGGTTAGGGTTAGAAAAACTATGGCATATCCAGACATCAACATGTGTTTTTATGACAGTTCTGCTCCCCACACGGATGAGAAACCACAATTCAGCTTGCTTTAGTAGCATATTGCCTACTTTCCAACTACCTGTTGATTCACCATAAGGCCCCAAATTAGGGTTAGCAAACTCAGGCTATGGTTAGGGTTAGAAAAACTATGGCATATCCAGACATCAACATGTGTTTTTATGACAGTTCTGCTCCCCACACGGATGAGAAACCACAATTCAGCTTGCTTTAGTAGCATATTGCCTACTTTCCAACTACCTGTTGATTCACCATAAGGCCCCAAATTAGGGTTAGCAAACTCAGGCTATGGTTAGGGTTAGAAAAACTATGGTATATCCAGACATCAACATGTGTTTTTATGACAGTTCTGCTCCCCACACGGATGAGAAACCACAATTCAGCTTGCTTTAGTAGCATATTGCCTACTTTCCAACTACCTGTTGATTCACCCTAAGGCCCCAAATTAGGGTTATGGTTAGCAAACTGAGGCTACGGTTAGGGTTAGAATAACCATGGCATATCCAGACATCAACATGTGTTTTTATGACAGTTCTGCTCCCCACACGGATGAGTAACCACAATTCAGCTTGCTTTAGTAGCATATTGCCTACTTTCCAACTACCTGTTGATTCACCATAAGGCCCCAAATTAGGGTTAGCAAACTCAGGCTAGGGTTACGGTTAGAAAAACTATGGCATATCCAGACATCAACATGTGTTTTTATGACAGTTCTGCTCCCCACACAGATGAGAAACCACAATTCAGCTTGCTTTAGTAGCATATTGCCTACTTTCCAACTACCTGTTGATTCACCCTAAGGCCCCAAATTAGGGTTAGCAAACTCAGGCTAGGGTTAGGGTTAGAAAAACTATGGCATATCCAGACATCAACATGTGTTTTTATGACAGTTCTGCTCCCCACACGGATGAGAAACCACAATTCAGCTTGCTTTAGTAGCATATTGCCTACTTTCCAACTACCTGTTGATTCACCATAAGGCCACAAATTATGGTTAGCAAACTCAGGCTAGGGTTAGGGTTAGAAAATCTATGGCATATCGAGACATCAACATGTGTTTTTATGACAATTCTGCTCCCCACACGGATGAGAAACCACAATTCAGCTTGCTTTAGTAGCATATTGCCTACTTTCCAACTACCTGTTGATTCACCCTAAGGCCCCAAATTAGGGTTAGCAAACTCAGGCTAGGGTTACGGTTAGAAGAACTATAGCATATCCAGACATCAACATGTGTTTTTATGACAGTTCTGCTCCCCACACGGATGAGAAACCACAATTCAGCTTGCTTTAGTAGCATATTGCCTACTTTCCAACTACCTGTTGATTCACCATAAGGCCCAAATTATGGTTAGCAAACTCAGGATACGGTTACGGTTAGAAAAACTATGGCATATCCAGACATCAACATGTGTTTTTATGACAGTTCTGCTCCCCACACGGATGAGAAACCACAATTCAGCTTGCTTTAGTAGCATATTGCCTACTTTCCAACTACCTGTTGATTCACCATAAGGCCCCAAATTAGGGTTAGCAAACTCAGGCTATGGTTAGGGTTAGAAAAACTATGGCATATCCAGACATCAACATGTGTTTTTATGACAGTTCTGCTCCCCACACGGATGAGAAACCACAATTCAGCTTGCTTTAGTAGCATATTGCCTACTTTCCAACTACCTGTTGATTCACCTTAAGGCCCCAAATTACGGTTAGGGTTAGCAAACTGAGGCTACGGTTAGGGTTAGAATAACTATGGCATATCCAGACATCAACATGTGTTTTTATGACAGTTCTGCTCCCCACACGGATGAGAAACCACAATTCAGCTTGCTTTAGTAGCATATTGCCTACTTTCCAACTACCTGTTGATTCACCATAAGGCCCCAAATTAGGGTTAGCAAACTCAGGCTATGGTTAGGGTTAGAAAAACTATGGCATATCCAGACATCAACATGTGTTTTTATGACAGTTCTGCTCCCCACACGGATGAGAAACCACAATTCAGCTTGCTTTAGTAGCATATTGCCTACTTTCCAACTACCTGTTGATTCACCTTAAGGCCCCAAATTACGGTTAGGGTTAGCAAACTGAGGCTACGGTTAGGGTTAGAATAACTATGGCATATCCAGACATCAACATGTGTTTTTATGACAGTTCTGCTCCCCACACGGATGAGTAACCACAATTCAGCTTGCTTTAGTAGCATATTGCCTACTTTCCAACTACCTGTTGATTCACCCTAAGGCCCCAAATTAGGGTTAGCAAATTCAGGCTAGGGTTAGGGTTAGAATAACCATGGCATATCCAGACATCAACATGTGTTTTTATGACAGTTCTGCTCCCCACACGGATGAGTAACCACAATTCAGCTTGCTTTAGTAGCATATTGCCTACTTTCCAACTACCTGTTGATTCACCATAAGGCCCCAAATTATGGTTAGCAAACTCAGGCTAGGGTTATGGTTAGAAAAACTATGGCATATCCAGACATCAACATGTGTTTTTATGACAGTTCTGCTCCCCACACGGATGAGAAACCACAATTCAGCTTGCTTTAGTAGCATATTGCCTACTTTCCTACTACCTGTTGATTCACCATAAGGCCCCAAATTAGGGTTAGCAAACTCAGGCTAGGGTTAGGGTTAGAAAAACTATGGCATATCCAGACATCAACATGTGTTTTTATGACAGTTCTGCTCCCCACACGGATGAGAAACCACAATTCAGCTTGCTTTAGTAGCATATTGCCTACTTTCCAACTACCTGTTGATTCACCATAAGGCCCAAATTATGGTTAGCAAACTCAGGCTAGGGTTAGGGTTAGAAAAACTATGGCATATCCACACATCAACATGTGTTTTTATGACAGTTCTGCTCCCCACACGGATGAGAAACCACAATTCAGCTTGCTTTAGTAGCATATTGCCTACTTTCCAACTACCTGTTGATTCACCATAAGGCCCCAAATTAGGGTTAGCAAACTCAGGCTATGGTTACGGTTAGAAAAACTATGGCATATCCAGACATCAACATGTGTTTTTATGACAGTTCTGCTCCCCACACGGATGAGAAACCACAATTCAGCTTGCTTTAGTAGCATATTGCCTACTTTCCAACTACCTGTTGATTCACCATAAGGCCCCAAATTAGGGTTAGCAAACTCAGGCTATGGTTAGGGTTAGAAAAACTATGGTATATCCAGACATCAACATGTGTTTTTATGACAGTTCTGCTCCCCACACGGATGAGAAACCACAATTCAGCTTGCTTTAGTAGCATATTGCCTACTTTCCAACTACCTGTTGATTCACCCTAAGGCCCCAAATTAGGGTTATGGTTAGCAAACTGAGGCTACGGTTAGGGTTAGAATAACCATGGCATATCCAGACATCAACATGTGTTTTTATGACAGTTCTGCTCCCCACACGGATGAGTAACCACAATTCAGCTTGCTTTAGTAGCATATTGCCTACTTTCCAACTACCTGTTGATTCACCATAAGGCCCCAAATTATGGTTAGCAAACTCAGGCTAGGGTTATGGTTAGAAAAACTATGGCATATCCAGACATCAACATGTGTTTTTATGACAGTTCTGCTCCCCACACGGATGAGTAACCACAATTCAGCTTGCTTTAGTAGCATATTGCCTACTTTCCAACTACCTGTTGATTCACCCTAAGGCCCCAAATTAGGGTTAGCAAATTCAGGCTAGGGTTAGGGTTAGAATAACCATGGCATATCCAGACATCAACATGTGTTTTTATGACAGTTCTGCTCCCCACACGGATGAGTAACCACAATTCAGCTTGCTTTAGTAGCATATTGCCTACTTTCCAACTACCTGTTGATTCACCATAAGGCCCCAAATTATGGTTAGCAAACTCAGGCTAGGGTTATGGTTAGAAAAACTATGGCATATCCAGACATCAACATGTGTTTTTATGACAGTTCTGCTCCCCACACGGATGAGAAACCACAATTCAGCTTGCTTTAGTAGCATATTGCCTACTTTCCTACTACCTGTTGATTCACCATAAGGCCCCAAATTAGGGTTAGCAAACTCAGGCTAGGGTTAGGGTTAGAAAAACTATGGCATATCCAGACATCAACATGTGTTTTTATGACAGTTCTGCTCCCCACACGGATGAGAAACCACAATTCAGCTTGCTTTAGTAGCATATTGCCTACTTTCCAACTACCTGTTGATTCACCATAAGGCCCAAATTATGGTTAGCAAACTCAGGCTAGGGTTAGGGTTAGAAAAACTATGGCATATCCACACATCAACATGTGTTTTTATGACAGTTCTGCTCCCCACACGGATGAGAAACCACAATTCAGCTTGCTTTAGTAGCATATTGCCTACTTTCCAACTACCTGTTGATTCACCATAAGGCCCCAAATTAGGGTTAGCAAACTCAGGCTATGGTTAGGGTTAGAAAAACTATGGCATATCCAGACATCAACATGTGTTTTTATGACAGTTCTGCTCCCCACACGGATGAGAAACCACAATTCAGCTTGCTTTAGTAGCATATTGCCTACTTTCCAACTACCTGTTGATTCACCATAAGGCCCCAAATTAGGGTTAGCAAACTCAGGCTATGGTTAGGGTTAGAAAAACTATGGTATATCCAGACATCAACATGTGTTTTTATGACAGTTCTGCTCCCCACACGGATGAGAAACCACAATTCAGCTTGCTTTAGTAGCATATTGCCTACTTTCCAACTACCTGTTGATTCACCCTAAGGCCCCAAATTAGGGTTATGGTTAGCAAACTGAGGCTACGGTTAGGGTTAGAATAACCATGGCATATCCAGACATCAACATGTGTTTTTATGACAGTTCTGCTCCCCACACGGATGAGTAACCACAATTCAGCTTGCTTTAGTAGCATATTGCCTACTTTCCAACTACCTGTTGATTCACCATAAGGCCCCAAATTATGGTTAGCAAACTCAGGCTAGGGTTATGGTTAGAAAAACTATGGCATATCCAGACATCAACATGTGTTTTTATGACAGTTCTGCTCCCCACACGGATGAGAAACCACAATTCAGCTTGCTTTAGTAGCATATTGCCTACTTTCCTACTACCTGTTGATTCACCATAAGGCCCCAAATTAGGGTTAGCAAACTCAGGCTAGGGTTAGGGTTAGAAAAACTATGGCATATCCAGACATCAACATGTGTTTTTATGACAGTTCTGCTCCCCACACGGATGAGAAACCACAATTCAGCTTGCTTTAGTAGCATATTGCCTACTTTCCAACTACCTGTTGATTCACCATAAGGCCCCAAATTAGGGTTAGCAAACTCAGGCTAGGGTTAGGGTTAGAAAAACTATGGCATATCCACACATCAACATGTGTTTTTATGACAGTTCTGCTCCCCACACGGATGAGAAACCACAATTCAGCTTGCTTTAGTAGCATATTGCCTACTTTCCAACTACCTGTTGATTCACCATAAGGCCCCAAATTAGGGTTAGCAAACTCAGGCTATGGTTAGGGTTAGAAAAACTATGGCATATCCAGACATCAACATGTGTTTTTATGACAGTTCTGCTCCCCACACGGATGAGAAACCACAATTCAGCTTGCTTTAGTAGCATATTGCCTACTTTCCAACTACCTGTTGATTCACCATAAGGCCCCAAATTATGGTTAGCAAACTCAGGCTAGGGTTAGGTTAGAAAAACTATGGCATATCCAGACATCAACATGTGTTTTTATGACAGTTCTGCTCCCCACACGGATGAGAAACCACAATTCAGCTTGCTTTAGTAGCATATTGCCTACTTTCCTACTACCTGTTGATTCACCATAAGGCCCCAAATTAGGGTTAGCAAACTCAGGCTAGGGTTAGGGTTAGAAAAACTATGGCATATCCAGACATCAACATGTGTTTTTATGACAGTTCTGCTCCCCACACGGATGAGAAACCACAATTCAGCTTGCTTTAGTAGCATATTGCCTACTTTCCAACTACCTGTTGATTCACCATAAGGCCCAAATTATGGTTAGCAAACTCAGGCTAGGGTTAGGGTTAGAAAAACTATGGCATATCCACACATCAACATGTGTTTTTATGACAGTTCTGCTCCCCACACGGATGAGAAACCACAATTCAGCTTGCTTTAGTAGCATATTGCCTACTTTCCAACTACCTGTTGATTCACCATAAGGCCCCAAATTAGGGTTAGCAAACTCAGGCTATGGTTAGGGTTAGAAAAACTATGGCATATCCAGACATCAACATGTGTTTTTATGACAGTTCTGCTCCCCACACGGATGAGAAACCACAATTCAGCTTGCTTTAGTAGCATATTGCCTACTTTCCAACTACCTGTTGATTCACCATAAGGCCCCAAATTAGGGTTAGCAAACTCAGGCTATGGTTAGGGTTAGAAAAACTATGGTATATCCAGACATCAACATGTGTTTTTATGACAGTTCTGCTCCCCACACGGATGAGAAACCACAATTCAGCTTGCTTTAGTAGCATATTGCCTACTTTCCAACTACCTGTTGATTCACCCTAAGGCCCCAAATTAGGGTTATGGTTAGCAAACTGAGGCTACGGTTAGGGTTAGAATAACCATGGCATATCCAGACATCAACATGTGTTTTTATGACAGTTCTGCTCCCCACACGGATGAGTAACCACAATTCAGCTTGCTTTAGTAGCATATTGCCTACTTTCCAACTACCTGTTGATTCACCATAAGGCCCCAAATTAGGGTTAGCAAACTCAGGCTAGGGTTACGGTTAGAAAAACTATGGCATATCCAGACATCAACATGTGTTTTTATGACAGTTCTGCTCCCCACACAGATGAGAAACCACAATTCAGCTTGCTTTAGTAGCATATTGCCTACTTTCCAACTACCTGTTGATTCACCATAAGGCCACAAATTATGGTTAGCAAACTCAGGCTAGGGTTAGGGTTAGAAAATCTATGGCATATCGAGACATCAACATGTGTTTTTATGACAATTCTGCTCCCCACACGGATGAGAAACCACAATTCAGCTTGCTTTAGTAGCATATTGCCTACTTTCCAACTACCTGTTGATTCACCCTAAGGCCCCAAATTAGGGTTAGCAAACTCAGGCTAGGGTTACGGTTAGAAGAACTATAGCATATCCAGACATCAACATGTGTTTTTATGACAGTTCTGCTCCCCACACGGATGAGAAACCACAATTCAGCTTGCTTTAGTAGCATATTGCCTACTTTCCAACTACCTGTTGATTCACCATAAGGCCCAAATTATGGTTAGCAAACTCAGGATACGGTTACGGTTAGAAAAACTATGGCATATCCAGACATCAACATGTGTTTTTATGACAGTTCTGCTCCCCACACGGATGAGAAACCACAATTCAGCTTGCTTTAGTAGCATATTGCCTACTTTCCAACTACCTGTTGATTCACCATAAGGCCCCAAATTAGGGTTAGCAAACTCAGGCTATGGTTAGGGTTAGAAAAACTATGGCATATCCAGACATCAACATGTGTTTTTATGACAGTTCTGCTCCCCACACGGATGAGAAACCACAATTCAGCTTGCTTTAGTAGCATATTGCCTACTTTCCAACTACCTGTTGATTCACCTTAAGGCCCCAAATTACGGTTAGGGTTAGCAAACTGAGGCTACGGTTAGGGTTAGAATAACTATGGCATATCCAGACATCAACATGTGTTTTTATGACAGTTCTGCTCCCCACACGGATGAGTAACCACAATTCAGCTTGCTTTAGTAGCATATTGCCTACTTTCCAACTACCTGTTGATTCACCCTAAGGCCCCAAATTAGGGTTAGCAAATTCAGGCTAGGGTTAGGGTTAGAATAACCATGGCATATCCAGACATCAACATGTGTTTTTATGACAGTTCTGCTCCCCACACGGATGAGTAACCACAATTCAGCTTGCTTTAGTAGCATATTGCCTACTTTCCAACTACCTGTTGATTCACCATAAGGCCCCAAATTATGGTTAGCAAACTCAGGCTAGGGTTATGGTTAGAAAAACTATGGCATATCCAGACATCAACATGTGTTTTTATGACAGTTCTGCTCCCCACACGGATGAGAAACCACAATTCAGCTTGCTTTAGTAGCATATTGCCTACTTTCCTACTACCTGTTGATTCACCATAAGGCCCCAAATTAGGGTTAGCAAACTCAGGCTAGGGTTAGGGTTAGAAAAACTATGGCATATCCAGACATCAACATGTGTTTTTATGACAGTTCTGCTCCCCACACGGATGAGAAACCACAATTCAGCTTGCTTTAGTAGCATATTGCCTACTTTCCAACTACCTGTTGATTCACCATAAGGCCCAAATTATGGTTAGCAAACTCAGGCTAGGGTTAGGGTTAGAAAAACTATGGCATATCCACACATCAACATGTGTTTTTATGACAGTTCTGCTCCCCACACGGATGAGAAACCACAATTCAGCTTGCTTTAGTAGCATATTGCCTACTTTCCAACTACCTGTTGATTCACCATAAGGCCCCAAATTAGGGTTAGCAAACTCAGGCTATGGTTAGGGTTAGAAAAACTATGGCATATCCAGACATCAACATGTGTTTTTATGACAGTTCTGCTCCCCACACGGATGAGAAACCACAATTCAGCTTGCTTTAGTAGCATATTGCCTACTTTCCAACTACCTGTTGATTCACCATAAGGCCCCAAATTAGGGTTAGCAAACTCAGGCTATGGTTAGGGTTAGAAAAACTATGGTATATCCAGACATCAACATGTGTTTTTATGACAGTTCTGCTCCCCACACGGATGAGAAACCACAATTCAGCTTGCTTTAGTAGCATATTGCCTACTTTCCAACTACCTGTTGATTCACCCTAAGGCCCCAAATTAGGGTTATGGTTAGCAAACTGAGGCTACGGTTAGGGTTAGAATAACCATGGCATATCCAGACATCAACATGTGTTTTTATGACAGTTCTGCTCCCCACACGGATGAGTAACCACAATTCAGCTTGCTTTAGTAGCATATTGCCTACTTTCCAACTACCTGTTGATTCACCATAAGGCCCCAAATTATGGTTAGCAAACTCAGGCTAGGGTTATGGTTAGAAAAACTATGGCATATCCAGACATCAACATGTGTTTTTATGACAGTTCTGCTCCCCACACGGATGAGAAACCACAATTCAGCTTGCTTTAGTAGCATATTGCCTACTTTCCTACTACCTGTTGATTCACCATAAGGCCCCAAATTAGGGTTAGCAAACTCAGGCTAGGGTTAGGGTTAGAAAAACTATGGCATATCCAGACATCAACATGTGTTTTTATGACAGTTCTGCTCCCCACACGGATGAGAAACCACAATTCAGCTTGCTTTAGTAGCATATTGCCTACTTTCCAACTACCTGTTGATTCACCATAAGGCCCCAAATTAGGGTTAGCAAACTCAGGCTAGGGTTAGGGTTAGAAAAACTGGCATATCCACACATCAACATGTGTTTTTATGACAGTTCTGCTCCCCACACGGATGAGAAACCACAATTCAGCTTGCTTTAGTAGCATATTGCCTACTTTCCAACTACCTGTTGATTCACCATAAGGCCCCAAATTAGGGTTAGCAAACTCAGGCTATGGTTAGGGTTAGAAAAACTATGGCATATCCAGACATCAACATGTGTTTTTATGACAGTTCTGCTCCCCACACGGATGAGAAACCACAATTCAGCTTGCTTTAGTAGCATATTGCCTACTTTCCAACTACCTGTTGATTCACCATAAGGCCCCAAATTATGGTTAGCAAACTCAGGCTAGGGTTATGGTTAGAAAAACTATGGCATATCCAGACATCAACATGTGTTTTTATGACAGTTCTGCTCCCCACACGGATGAGAAACCACAATTCAGCTTGCTTTAGTAGCATATTGCCTACTTTCCTACTACCTGTTGATTCACCATAAGGCCCCAAATTAGGGTTAGCAAACTCAGGCTAGGGTTAGGGTTAGAAAAACTATGGCATATCCAGACATCAACATGTGTTTTTATGACAGTTCTGCTCCCCACACGGATGAGAAACCACAATTCAGCTTGCTTTAGTAGCATATTGCCTACTTTCCAACTACCTGTTGATTCACCATAAGGCCCAAATTATGGTTAGCAAACTCAGGCTAGGGTTAGGGTTAGAAAAACTATGGCATATCCACACATCAACATGTGTTTTTATGACAGTTCTGCTCCCCACACGGATGAGAAACCACAATTCAGCTTGCTTTAGTAGCATATTGCCTACTTTCCAACTACCTGTTGATTCACCATAAGGCCCCAAATTAGGGTTAGCAAACTCAGGCTATGGTTAGGGTTAGAAAAACTATGGCATATCCAGACATCAACATGTGTTTTTATGACAGTTCTGCTCCCCACACGGATGAGAAACCACAATTCAGCTTGCTTTAGTAGCATATTGCCTACTTTCCAACTACCTGTTGATTCACCATAAGGCCCCAAATTAGGGTTAGCAAACTCAGGCTATGGTTAGGGTTAGAAAAACTATGGTATATCCAGACATCAACATGTGTTTTTATGACAGTTCTGCTCCCCACACGGATGAGAAACCACAATTCAGCTTGCTTTAGTAGCATATTGCCTACTTTCCAACTACCTGTTGATTCACCCTAAGGCCCCAAATTAGGGTTATGGTTAGCAAACTGAGGCTACGGTTAGGGTTAGAATAACCATGGCATATCCAGACATCAACATGTGTTTTTATGACAGTTCTGCTCCCCACACGGATGAGTAACCACAATTCAGCTTGCTTTAGTAGCATATTGCCTACTTTCCAACTACCTGTTGATTCACCATAAGGCCCCAAATTAGGGTTAGCAAACTCAGGCTAGGGTTACGGTTAGAAAAACTATGGCATATCCAGACATCAACATGTGTTTTTATGACAGTTCTGCTCCCCACACAGATGAGAAACCACAATTCAGCTTGCTTTAGTAGCATATTGCCTACTTTCCAACTACCTGTTGATTCACCCTAAGGCCCCAAATTAGGGTTAGCAAACTCAGGCTAGGGTTATGGTTAGAAAAACTATGGCATATCGAGACATCAACATGTGTTTTTATGACAGTACTGCTCCCCACAAGGATGAGAAAACAAAATTCAGCATGCTTTAGTAGCATATTGAGTACTTTCCAACTACCTGTTGATTCACCCTAAGGCCCCAAATTAGGGTTAGCAAACTCAGGCTAGGGTTAGGGTTAGAAAAACTATGGCATATCCAGACATCAACATGTGTTTTTATGACAGTTCTGCTCCCCACACGGATGAGAAACCACAATTCAGCTTGCTTTAGTAGCATATTGCCTACTTTCCAACTACCTGTTGATTCACCATAAGGCCACAAATTATGGTTAGCAAACTCAGGCTAGGGTTAGGGTTAGAAAATCTATGGCATATCGAGACATCAACATGTGTTTTTATGACAATTCTGCTCCCCACACGGATGAGAAACCACAATTCAGCTTGCTTTAGTAGCATATTGCCTACTTTCCAACTACCTGTTGATTCACCCTAAGGCCCCAAATTAGGGTTAGCAAACTCAGGCTAGGGTTACGGTTAGAAGAACTATAGCATATCCAGACATCAACATGTGTTTTTATGACAGTTCTGCTCCCCACACGGATGAGAAACCACAATTCAGCTTGCTTTAGTAGCATATTGCCTACTTTCCAACTACCTGTTGATTCACCATAAGGCCCAAATTATGGTTAGCAAACTCAGGATACGGTTACGGTTAGAAAAACTATGGCATATCCAGACATCAACATGTGTTTTTATGACAGTTCTGCTCCCCACACGGATGAGAAACCACAATTCAGCTTGCTTTAGTAGCATATTGCCTACTTTCCAACTACCTGTTGATTCACCATAAGGCCCCAAATTAGGGTTAGCAAACTCAGGCTATGGTTAGGGTTAGAAAAACTATGGCATATCCAGACATCAACATGTGTTTTTATGACAGTTCTGCTCCCCACACGGATGAGAAACCACAATTCAGCTTGCTTTAGTAGCATATTGCCTACTTTCCAACTACCTGTTGATTCACCTTAAGGCCCCAAATTACGGTTAGGGTTAGCAAACTGAGGCTACGGTTAGGGTTAGAATAACTATGGCATATCCAGACATCAACATGTGTTTTTATGACAGTTCTGCTCCCCACACGGATGAGTAACCACAATTCAGCTTGCTTTAGTAGCATATTGCCTACTTTCCAACTACCTGTTGATTCACCCTAAGGCCCCAAATTAGGGTTAGCAAATTCAGGCTAGGGTTAGGGTTAGAATAACCATGGCATATCCAGACATCAACATGTGTTTTTATGACAGTTCTGCTCCCCACACGGATGAGTAACCACAATTCAGCTTGCTTTAGTAGCATATTGCCTACTTTCCAACTACCTGTTGATTCACCATAAGGCCCCAAATTATGGTTAGCAAACTCAGGCTAGGGTTATGGTTAGAAAAACTATGGCATATCCAGACATCAACATGTGTTTTTATGACAGTTCTGCTCCCCACACGGATGAGAAACCACAATTCAGCTTGCTTTAGTAGCATATTGCCTACTTTCCTACTACCTGTTGATTCACCATAAGGCCCCAAATTAGGGTTAGCAAACTCAGGCTAGGGTTAGGGTTAGAAAAACTATGGCATATCCAGACATCAACATGTGTTTTTATGACAGTTCTGCTCCCCACACGGATGAGAAACCACAATTCAGCTTGCTTTAGTAGCATATTGCCTACTTTCCAACTACCTGTTGATTCACCATAAGGCCCAAATTATGGTTAGCAAACTCAGGCTAGGGTTAGGGTTAGAAAAACTATGGCATATCCACACATCAACATGTGTTTTTATGACAGTTCTGCTCCCCACACGGATGAGAAACCACAATTCAGCTTGCTTTAGTAGCATATTGCCTACTTTCCAACTACCTGTTGATTCACCATAAGGCCCCAAATTAGGGTTAGCAAACTCAGGCTATGGTTAGGGTTAGAAAAACTATGGCATATCCAGACATCAACATGTGTTTTTATGACAGTTCTGCTCCCCACACGGATGAGAAACCACAATTCAGCTTGCTTTAGTAGCATATTGCCTACTTTCCAACTACCTGTTGATTCACCATAAGGCCCCAAATTAGGGTTAGCAAACTCAGGCTATGGTTAGGGTTAGAAAAACTATGGTATATCCAGACATCAACATGTGTTTTTATGACAGTTCTGCTCCCCACACGGATGAGAAACCACAATTCAGCTTGCTTTAGTAGCATATTGCCTACTTTCCAACTACCTGTTGATTCACCCTAAGGCCCCAAATTAGGGTTATGGTTAGCAAACTGAGGCTACGGTTAGGGTTAGAATAACCATGGCATATCCAGACATCAACATGTGTTTTTATGACAGTTCTGCTCCCCACACGGATGAGTAACCACAATTCAGCTTGCTTTAGTAGCATATTGCCTACTTTCCAACTACCTGTTGATTCACCATAAGGCCCCAAATTAGGGTTAGCAAACTCAGGCTAGGGTTACGGTTAGAAAAACTATGGCATATCCAGACATCAACATGTGTTTTTATGACAGTTCTGCTCCCCACACAGATGAGAAACCACAATTCAGCTTGCTTTAGTAGCATATTGCCTACTTTCCAACTACCTGTTGATTCACCCTAAGGCCCCAAATTAGGGTTAGCAAACTCAGGCTAGGGTTATGGTTAGAAAAACTATGGCATATCGAGACATCAACATGTGTTTTTATGACAGTACTGCTCCCCACAAGGATGAGAAAACAAAATTCAGCATGCTTTAGTAGCATATTGAGTACTTTCCAACTACCTGTTGATTCACCCTAAGGCCCCAAATTACGGTTAGCAAACTCAGGCTAGGGTTAGGGTTAGAAAAACTATGGCATATCCAGACATCAACATGTGTTTTTATGACAGTTCTGCTCCCCACACGGATGAGAAACCACAATTCAGCTTGCTTTAGTAGCATATTGCCTACTTTCCAACTACCTGTTGATTCACCATAAGGCCACAAATTATGGTTAGCAAACTCAGGCTAGGGTTAGGGTTAGAAAATCTATGGCATATCGAGACATCAACATGTGTTTTTATGACAATTCTGCTCCCCACACGGATGAGAAACCACAATTCAGCTTGCTTTAGTAGCATATTGCCTACTTTCCAACTACCTGTTGATTCACCCTAAGGCCCCAAATTAGGGTTAGCAAACTCAGGCTAGGGTTACGGTTAGAAGAACTATAGCATATCCAGACATCAACATGTGTTTTTATGACAGTTCTGCTCCCCACACGGATGAGAAACCACAATTCAGCTTGCTTTAGTAGCATATTGTCTACTTTCCAACTACCTGTTGATTCACCATAAGGCCCCAAATTAGGGTTAGCAAACTCAGGCTATGGTTAGGGTTAGAAAAACTATGGCATATCCAGACATCAACATGTGTTTTTATGACAGTTCTGCTCCCCACACGGATGAGAAACCACAATTCAGCTTGCTTTAGTAGCATATTGCCTACTTTCCAACTACCTGTTGATTCACCATAAGGCCCAAATTATGGTTAGCAAACTCAGGATACGGTTACGGTTAGAAAAACTATGGCATATCCAGACATCAACATGTGTTTTTATGACAGTTCTGCTCCCCACACGGATGAGAAACCACAATTCAGCTTGCTTTAGTAGCATATTGCCTACTTTCCAACTACCTGTTGATTCACCATAAGGCCCCAAATTAGGGTTAGCAAACTCAGGCTATGGTTAGGGTTAGAAAAACTATGGCATATCCAGACATCAACATGTGTTTTTATGACAGTTCTGCTCCCCACACGGATGAGAAACCACAATTCAGCTTGCTTTAGTAGCATATTGCCTACTTTCCAACTACCTGTTGATTCACCTTAAGGCCCCAAATTACGGTTAGGGTTAGCAAACTGAGGCTACGGTTAGGGTTAGAATAACTATGGCATATCCAGACATCAACATGTGTTTTTATGACAGTTCTGCTCCCCACACGGATGAGTAACCACAATTCAGCTTGCTTTAGTAGCATATTGCCTACTTTCCAACTACCTGTTGATTCACCCTAAGGCCCCAAATTAGGGTTAGCAAATTCAGGCTAGGGTTACGGTTAGAATAACCATGGCATATCCAGACATCAACATGTGTTTTTATGACAGTTCTGCTCCCCACACGGATGAGTAACCACAATTCAGCTTGCTTTAGTAGCATATTGCCTACTTTCCAACTACCTGTTGATTCACCATAAGGCCCCAAATTATGGTTAGCAAACTCAGGCTAGGGTTATGGTTAGAAAAACTATGGCATATCCAGACATCAACATGTGTTTTTATGACAGTTCTGCTCCCCACACGGATGAGAAACCACAATTCAGCTTGCTTTAGTAGCATATTGCCTACTTTCCTACTACCTGTTGATTCACCATAAGGCCCCAAATTAGGGTTAGCAAACTCAGGCTAGGGTTAGGGTTAGAAAAACTATGGCATATCCAGACATCAACATGTGTTTTTATGACAGTTCTGCTCCCCACACGGATGAGAAACCACAATTCAGCTTGCTTTAGTAGCATATTGCCTACTTTCCAACTACCTGTTGATTCACCATAAGGCCCAAATTATGGTTAGCAAACTCAGGCTAGGGTTAGGGTTAGAAAAACTATGGCATATCCACACATCAACATGTGTTTTTATGACAGTTCTGCTCCCCACACGGATGAGAAACCACAATTCAGCTTGCTTTAGTAGCATATTGTCTACTTTCCAACTACCTGTTGATTCACCATAAGGCCCAAATGATGGTTAGCAAACTCAGGATAGGGTTACGGTTAGAAAAACTATGGCATATCCAGACATCAACATGTGTTTTTATGACAGTTCTGCTCCCCACACGGATGAGACACCACAATTCAGCTTGCTTTAGGAGCATATTGCCTACTTTCCAACTACCTGTTGATTCACCATAAGGCCCCAAATTAGGGTTAGCAAACTCAGGCTATGGTTAGGGTTAGAAAAACTATGGCATATCCAGACATCAACATGTGTTTTTATGACAGTTCTGCTCCCCACACGGATGAGAAACCACAATTCAGCTTGCTTTAGTAGCATATTGCCTACTTTCCAACTACCTGTTGATTCACCCTAAGGCCCCAAATTAGGGTTATGGTTAGCAAACTGAGGCTACGGTTAGGGTTAGAATAACCATGGCATATCCAGACAGCAACATGTGTTTTTATGACAGTTCTGCTCCCCACAAGGATGAGAAACCACAATTCAGCTTGCTTTAGTAGCATATTGCCTACTTTCCAACTACCTGTTGATTCACCATAAGGCCCCAAATTAGGGTTAGCAAATTCAGGCTATGGTTAGGGTTAGAAAAACTATGGCATATCCAGACATCAACATGTGTTTTTATGACAGTTCTGCTCCCCACACGGATGAGAAACCACAATTCAGCTTGCTTTAGTAGCATATTGCCTACTTTCCTACTACCTGTTGATTCACCCTAAGGCCCCAAATTAGGGTTATGGTTAGCAAACTGAGGCTACGGTTAGGGTTAGAATAACCATGGCATATCCAGACATCAACATGTGTTTTTATGACAGTTCTGCTCCCCACAAGGATGAGAAACCACAATTCAGCTTGCTTTAGTAGCATATTGCCTACTTTCCAACTACCTGTTGATTCACCATAAGGCCCCAAATTAGGGTTAGCAAACTCAGGCTATGGTTAGGGTTAGAAAAACTATGGCATATCCAGACATCAACATGTGTTTTTATGACAGTTCTGCTCCCCACACGGATGAGAAACCACAATTCAGCTTGCTTTAGTAGCATATTGCCTACTTTCCAACTACCTGTTGATTCACCATAAGGCCCAAATTATGGTTAGCAAACTCAGGCTAGGGTTAGGGTTAGAAAAACTATGGCATATCCAGACATCAACATGTGTTTTTATGACAGTTCTGCTCCCCACACGGATGAGAAACCACAATTCAGCTTGCTTTAGTAGCATATTGCCTACTTTCCAACTACCTGTTGATTCACCATAAGGCCCCAAATTAGGGTTAGCAAACTCAGGCTACGGTTATGGTTAGAAAAACTATGGCATATCCACACATCAACATGTGTTTTTATGACAGTTCTGCTCCCCACACGGATGAGAAACCACAATTCAGCTTGCTTTAGTAGCATATTGCCTACTTTCCAACTACCTGTTGATTCACCTTAAGGCCCCAAATTAGGGTTATGGTTAGCAAACTGAGGCTACGGTTAGGGTTAGAATAACTATGGCATATCCAGACATCAACATGTGTTTTTATGACAGTTCTGCTCCCCACACGGATGAGTAACCACAATTCAGCTTGCTTTAGTAGCATATTGCCTACTTTCCAACTACCTGTTGATTCACCCTAAGGCCCCAAATTAGGGTTAGCAAATTCAGGCTATGGTTAGGGTTAGAAAAACTATGGCATATCCAGACATCAACATGTGTTTTTATGACAGTTCTGCTCCCCACACGGATGAGAAACCACAATTCAGCTTGCTTTAGTAGCATATTGCCTACTTTCCAACTACCTGTTGATTCACCTTAAGGCCCCAAATTACGGTTATGGTTAGCAAACTGAGGCTAGGGTTAGAATAACCATGGCATATCCAGACATCAACATGTGTTTTTATGACAGTTCTGCTCCCCACAAGGATGAGAAACCACAATTCAGCTTGCTTAAGTAGCATATTGCCTACTTTCCAACTACCTGTTGATTCACCATAAGGCCCCAAATTATGGTTAGCAAACTCAGGCTAGGGTTAGGGTTGGAAAAACTATGGCATATCCAGACATCAACATGTGTTTTTATGACAATTCTGCTCCCCACACGGATGAGAAACCACAATTCAGCTTGCTTTAGTAGCATATTGCCTACTTTCCAACTACCTGTTGATTCACCATAAGGCCCAAATTAGGGTTAGCAAACTCAGGCTATGGTTAGGGTAAGAAAAACTATGGCATATCCAGACATCAACATGTGTTTTTATGAGTTCTGCTCCCCACACGGATGAGACACCACAATTCAGCTTGCTTTAGTAGCATATTGCCTACTTTCCAACTACCTGTTGATTCACCATAAGGCCCAAATTATGGTTAGCAAACTCAGGCTTGGGTTACGGTTAGAAAAACTATGGCATATCCAGACATCAACATGTGTTTTTATGACAGTTCTGCTCCCCACACGGATGAGACACCACAATTCAGCTTGCTTTAGTAGCATATTGCCTACTTTCCAACTACCTGTTGATTCACCATAAGGCCCAAATTATGGTTAGCAAACTCAGGCTAGGGTTAGGTTAAGAAAAACTATGGCATATCCAGACATCAACATGTGTTTTTATGACAGTTCTGCTCCCCACACGGATGAGAAACCACAATTCAGCTTGCTTTAGTAGCATATTGCCTACTTTCCAACTACCTGTTGATTCACCATAAGGCCCCAAATTAGGGTTAGCAAACTCAGGCTACGGTTATGGTTAGAAAAACTATGGCATATCCAGACATCAACATGTGTTTTTATGACAGTGCTGCTCCCCACACGGATGAGAAACCACAATTCAGCTTGCTTTAGTAGCATATTGCCTACTTTCCAACTACCTGTTGATTCACCTTAAGGCCCCAAATTACGGCTAGGGTTAGCAAACTGAGGCTATGGTTAGGGTTAGAATAACCATGGCATATCCAGACATCAACATGTGTTTTTATGACAGTTCTGCTCCCCACAAGGATGAGAAACCACAATTCAGCTTGCTTTAGTAGCATATTGCCTACTTTCCAACTACCTGTTGATTCACCATAAGGCCCCAAATTAGGGTTAGCAAACTCAGGCTATGGTTAGGGTTAGAAAAACTATGGCATATCCAGACATCAACATGTGTTTTTATGACAGTTCTGCTCCCCACACGGATGAGAAACCACAATTCAGCTTGCTTTAGTAGCATATTGCCTACTTTCCAACTACCTGTTGATTCACCATAAGGCCCAAATTATGGTTAGCAAACTCAGGCTAGGGTTAGGGTTAGAAAAACTATGGCATATCCAGACATCAACATGTGTTTTTATGACAGTTCTGCTCCCCACACGGATGAGAAACCACAATTCAGCTTGCTTTAGTAGCATATTGCCTACTTTCCAACTACCTGTTGATTCACCATAAGGCCCCAAATTAGGGTTAGCAAACTCAGGCTACGGTTATGGTTAGAAAAACTATGGCATATCCAGACATCAACATGTGTTTTTATGACAGTTCTGCTCCCCACACGGATGAGAAACCACAATTCAGCTTGCTTTAGTAGCATATTGCCTACTTTCCAACTACCTGTTGATTCACCTTAAGGCCCCAAATTACGGTTAGGGTTAGCAAACTGAGGCTACGGTTAGGGTTAGAATAACTATGGCATATCCAGACATCAACATGTGTTTTTATGACAGTTCTGCTCCCCACACGGATGAGTAACCACAATTCAGCTTGCTTTAGTAGCATATTGCCTACTTTCCAACTACCTGTTGATTCACCCTAAGGCCCCAAATTAGGGTTAGCAAATTCAGGCTATGGTTAGGGTTAGAAAAACTATGGCATATCCAGATATCAACATGTGTTTTTATGACAGTTCTGCTCCCCACACGGATGAGAAACCACAATTCAGCTTGCTTTAGTAGCATATTGCCTACTTTCCAACTACCTGTTGATTCACCCTAAGGCCCCAAATTAGGGTTATGGTTAGCAAACTGAGGCTACGGTTAGGGTTAGAATAACCATGGCATATCCAGACATCAACATGTGTTTTTATGACAGTTCTGCTCCCCACAAGGATGAGAAACCACAATTCAGCTTGCTTAAGTAGCATATTGCCTACTTTCCAACTACCTGTTGATTCACCATAAGGCCCCAAATTATGGTTAGCAAACTCAGGCTAAGGTTAGGGTTAGAAAAACTATGGCATATCCAGACATCAACATGTGTTTTTATGACAGTTCTGCTCCCCACACGGATGAGAAACCACAATTCAGCTTGCTTTAGTAGCATATTGCCTACTTTCCAACTACCTGTTGATTCACCATAAGGCCCAAATTATGGTTAGCAAACTCAGGCTAGGGTTAGGGTTAGAAAAACTATGGTATATCCAGACATCAACATGTGTTTTTATGACAGTTCTGCTCCCCACACGGATGAGAATCCACAATTCAGCTTGCTTTAGTAGCATATTGTCTACTTTCCAAACTACCTGTTGATTCATCATAAGGCCCAAATTATGGTTAGCAAACTCAGGCTAGGGTTACGGTTAGAAAAACTATGGCATATCCAGACATCAACATGTGTTTTTATGACAGTTCTGCTCCCCACACGGATGAGACACCACAATTCAGCTTGCTTTAGTAGCATATTGCCTACTTTCCAACTACCTGTTGATTCACCATAAGGCCCAAATTAGGGTTAGCAAACTCAGGCTATGGTTAGGGTAAGAAAAACTATGGCATATCCAGACATCAACATGTGTTTTTATGAGTTCTGCTCCCCACACGGATGAGACACCACAATTCAGCTTGCTTTAGTAGCATATTGCCTACTTTCCAACTACCTGTTGATTCACCATAAGGCCGAAATTAGGGTTAGCAAACTCAGGCTACGGTTAGGGTTAGAAAAACTATGGCATATCCAGACATCAACATGTGTTTTTATGACAGTTCTGCTCCCCACACGGATGAGAAACCACAATTCAGCTTGCTTTAGTAGCATATTGCCTACTTTCCAACTACCTGTTGATTCACCATAAGGCCCCAAATTAGGGTTAGCAAACTCAGGCTACGGTTATGGTTAGAAAAACTATGGCATATCCAGACATCAACATGTGTTTTTATGACAGTTCTGCTCCCCACACGGATGAGAAACCACAATTCAGCTTGCTTTAGTAGCATATTTCCTACTTTCCAACTACCTGTTGATTCACCATAAGGCCCAAATTAGGGTTAGCAAACTCAGGCTAGGGTTAGGGTAAGAAAAACTATGGCATATCCAGACATCAACATGTGTTTTTATGAGTTCTGCTCCCCACACGGATGAGACACCACAATTCAGCTTGCTTTAGTAGCATATTGCCTACTTTCCAACTACCTGTTGATTCACCATAAGGCCGAAATTAGGGTTAGCAAACTCAGGCTAGGGTTACGGTTAGAAAAACTATGGCATATCCAGACATCAACATGTGTTTTTATGACAGTTCTGCTCCCCACACGGATGAGAAACCACAATTCAGCTTGCTTTAGTAGCATATTGCCTACTTTCCAACTACCTGTTGATTCACCATAAGGCCCCAAATTATGGTTAGCAAACTCAGGCTAGGGTTACGGTTAGAAAAACTATGGCATATCCAGACATCAACATGTGTTTTTATGACAGTTCTGCTCCCCACACGGATGAGAAACCACAATTCAGCTTGCTTTAGTAGCATATTGCCTACTATCCAACTACCTGTTGATTCACCATAAGGCCCCAAATTAGGGTTAGGGTTAGCAAACTGAGGCTACGGTTAGGGTTATAATAACTATGGCATATCCAGACATCAACATGTGTTTTTATGACAGTTCTGCTCCCCACACGGATGAGTAACCACAATTCAGCTTGCTTTAGTAGCATATTGCCTACTTTCCAACTACCTGTTGATTCACCATAAGCCCCCAAATTAGGGTTAGCAAACTCATGGTTAGAAAAACTATGGCATATCCAGACATCAACATGTGTTTTTATGACAGTTCTGCTCCCCACACGGATGAGAAACCACAATTCAGCTTGCTTTAGTAGCATATTGCCTACTTTCCAACTACCTGTTGATTCACCATAAGGCCCCAAATTAGGGTTAGCAAACTCAGGCTAGGGTTAGGGCTAGAAAAACTATGGCATATCCAGACATCAACATGTGTTTTTATGACAGTTCTGCTCCCCACACGGATGAGAAACCACAATTCAGCTTGCTTTAGTAGCATATTGCCTACTTTCCAACTACCTGTTGATTCACCATAAGGCCCCAAATTATGGTTAGCAAACTGAGGCTACGGTTAGGGTTAGAATAACTATGGCATATCCAGACATCAACATGTGTTTTTATGACAGTTCTGCTCCACACACGGATGAGAATACAAAATTCAGCATGCTTTAGTAGCATATTGCCTACTTTCCAACTACCTGTTGATTCACCCTAAGGCCCCAAATTAGGGTTAGCAAACTCATGGCATATCGAGACATCAACATGTGTTTTTATGACAGTACTGCTCCCCACAAGGATGAGAAAACAAAATTCAGCATGCTTTAGTAGCATATTGAGTACTTTCCAACTACCTGTTGATTCACCCTAAGGCCCCGAATTAGGGTTAGCAAACTCAGGCTAGGGTTATGGTTAGAAAAACTATGGCATATCCAGACATCAACATGTGTTTTTATGACAGTTCTGCTCCCCACACGGATGAGAAACCACAATTCAGCTTGCTTTAGTAGCATATTGCCTACTTTCCAACTACCTGTTGATTCACCTTAAAAGTGAATGAAAATGCTGTCAATACTAAAAGGAGACATTCAATTTTGATAAACTAAAATCAACATCGCGTGGTTAGCCATAGATAACAATAGACAGCTGTCTCTGTCATCACTTTGATTGAAATTACTTTGCTTTAATTTACTTTACGAAGGTCAGTCCCGTCACTTATGTATCATCTTACATAATAGGTCTAAAAAAAACAGTACATAATAACTAAATAATATTTTTTGAGAATGTATTGTACGTATGGAGTAGGGCGGAACGATATTGGAATAAGGGGCACAGTTTACTTGAGACAACACAAATAATATACGATATAGCCTAATAATAATAATGATAGTAATGATATATAAAAATAATGATAATAATAATTTATATTATTATTGTCGTTTTTGGTGGTGGTGTTGTAATACTTATTGTTGAAATATAATATTAATAATAAAAATAATAACAACAACAACAATAATAATAATATACAATTTGGAATTTTTCCATTTTTTTAATTTTGCAAAAATATTCTGTAAATAAGAACATAAGAACATAAGAAATTTACAAACGAGAGGAGGCCATTCGGCCCATCAAGCTTGTTTGGGGAGAACTTAGCTAATAGCTCAGAGTTGTTAAAATCTTATCTAGCTCTGATTTAAAGGAACCCATGGTTTTAGCTTCCACTACAATAGCAGGAAGACTATTCCATACTCTGACTACACGCTGTGTAAAGAAGTGCTTCCTCAAATTTGTTTTAAAATGTTCTCCCGCTAATTTCCACTTATGGCCACGAGTTCTAGTATTTAGACTAATATTGAAATAGTCATTTGGCTGAACAGCATCCAGACCCGTTAGAATCTTATTGACCTGAATCATATCCCCCCTTAGTCTCCTTTGCTCAAGGCTGAACAGATTCAGTTCCGCTAACCTCTCCTCGTAAGACATTCCTCTAAGACCAGGAATCATTCTCGTAGCTCTTCGTTGCACCTTTTCTAAGGCAGCAATGTCCTTCTTGAGGTATGGTGACCAAACCTGCACACAGTATTCTAGGTGGGGTCTTACCAAGGAATTATATAAGTGTAACATCACCTCCCTTGACTTAAACTCCACACATCTAGAGATATAACCCAACATTCTGTTCGCCTTTTTTATTGCTTCCCCACATTGGCGAGAGTGGGACATGGAAGCATCAACATACATACCGAGATCTTTCTCGTAATCAGCTACCTTTATTTCAGTGGAACCCATAAAATATCTGTACTGTATATTTCTGCTCCCTGCATGGATTACCTTACATTTATCTGTGTTAAATTTCATCTGCCAAGTATCAGCCCATTCGCTAATTAAATCCAGATCCCGTTGAAGCCTCTCTGCTGCTAGATTAGTATCTGCTACCCCGCCCACCTTAGTGTCGTCTGCAAATTTAACCAGTTTACTGTATGTATTCGTGTTAATATCATTAATGTAAATTAGGAACAATAGTGGTCCTAAAATTGAACCCTGCGGTACCCCACTATAAACGGAGGCCTACTGTGACATAGTGCCTCTAATAACTACTCGCTGCTTCCTATCAGTTAGCCAGTTTTTGATCCAAGCTGCCACAGTTCCTAAAATTCCTGCAGCTTTAAGCTTTAACAAGAGCCGTTTGTGGGGGACAACATCAAAGGCTTTCTGGAAATCTAAGTAAATCACATCATAGGCCTTTTTGTGATCAATTTCACTTGTAGCTTCCTCAAAGAACTCAAGCAGATTCGTTAAGCAGGATCTACCTCTCCTAAATCCATGTTGGCTATCCTTTATAATGTTATTTGCATCTAGGTAATCTACCATTTTCACTTGAATTATAGCTTCCATTATTTTTCCAGTAATGCTAGTTAAACTGATTGGCCTATAGTGTGCTGGATTACTTCTATCCCCTTTTTTGAATATGGGTGTTATATTAGCATGCTTCCAATCTGATGGTACCACACCCGCAGATAACGATTTCTGGAATATTAAAGTCAAAGGTTGGCTAATAATATCCCTCATCTCTTTCAAGACTAAAGGTAAGATGCCATCAGGCCCCTGCGATTTATTTATTTTGAGTTTAGCTAGGCTTAGTATCACATCAACCTCAGTTATACATATATTGGTCATAGACGATGCTGTATTCGTATTAATTGGTGGTAAGTTACTTGTGTTCTCTATTGTGAACACCCTTGAAAAATAATCATTAAACTCGTTTACCATATCAATTTCGTTATCAATTATAAGGCCCTTACTATCCTGGAAATTAGTGATTTCAGCTTTTAGTGCTCTCTTGGAGTTAAAATATTGGAAGAAACCTTTACTGTCATGCTTAGCCTCCAATGCAATTTTTCTTTCTACATCCCTCTTTGATAGCCTAATGTCATTTTTTAACTCTGCCTGTAGACTTAGATACTCCTGCTTGATTTTGAAATCATTAGTTATTTTCCAGTTGTGGAACAGAGCCCTTTTCCTCCTGACTTTATTCTTAATTTCCTTAGTAAACCACCTTGGTTGTCGTTTCCTAGATTTAGTTTTGCTGGAAACAGGTATGAAGTCCTCCTGCACTTGCAACAATGTGCTTTTGAAAAATTCCCATGCCTCTTCAACTGTTTTGCTATTTAACTCTGTCCAGTTTACAGTTTCTAATTTCCGTCTCATACCATTAAAGTTAGCCTTCCTAACATTGTATACTTTTAATTTAGACTTTGCTCTTCGGACACTAAAATTAACCTCGAATTTAACCATGTTATGATCACTGCCATACAATGGGTCTAAAACCTCTAATTTTCCAATCCTATCCTGGTTATTACAAAAAACGAGATCAAGAAGGGCTTCTCCCCTGGTAGGAGTATTAACAAACTGAGTAAAAAAACAATCCTGTACTAATTCCACCATCTCAAGTTCATTTTCAGAAGAGCCAGAGACTGTGTCATCTTGTGACTTGCACATCTCTTGATCAAGAATACTTAACTTAATGGTTAGTATATAGTAGATAACTAAATTAATTAATGGAACAAATAAATAAGTAATGGTAATTTCCAACGTCGTTTTTTTTACTTAAGCAAACTTACTTTTTGGTTCATTAGAACCATAATTACCAGTCTTTATTAGATAGATAATGATTATGTCCCTTATTAAATAATAGTTAACTAAATTTTATGTTGACACCGACTTGCTACTAAGTACAAAATCACTAATTTGCTTGTAACTAACACTTAGTTTAATACATTACGTAGGAGTTGATTTATGATTAATAAAGAAAATAATTGTGTATTAGTGTCCACTCAAATAAAATGTTACCGGAATAAGTTTACATTTTTGCAAGAAAATGATAATTATAAAACAAAGAAGGAGTTCAATATTTGTCCTGAAACAAAATACACCATAACCAAACTTATTGTGATGGCATGTGGTCGGTCGGATTATGAAGATTACTGGCATGTTTATGCTGCTCATATTTGTAATTGTATTTAATGTGTGTATCCATGTATTTTATATTGCAAATAAGTGCTGTACACATGTAGTGTTATATTGTAGAGTATGTGTCTTCATTAACGTCTGCCCTGAGTATGAGCGTCATGTAAATCTTTGGCTTCTTAGTGCTACGGCGTGGCATGGCAGGGGATAGACAATCCACGTAGCGGCTCCAGCATAACAGCGTCTTATTTAATGAACCAGAACACAAAGGGAGAACCAGAAAGTAAAGGCATCACAAGGGGTCAAAACAAACCTGATAAAAAGAAACTAAGGCTACATGCAGCTGCCCTATTACATTTAATTTTTTTACAGGAGTTTCTGAAAAAAAGAACTGCGTCCACACTACCGTTATCACTAGTTTAGAAAAATGGCAAATGACATAGCTTACGACTACACAAATAATTAGCTTTAGCATTTGTGTAATTGTATATATTGTATATGAGTGATTGTTAATATATTGTTATAATATATTTTTAGAAGTGGCACAGTTTATAGTTTGTTTGTTGCAGAGGTGTACCAACCAGTTGAGTATAATGAGTCACAGTCACAGAGTACTGGACTAACCAGTTGAGTATAAAGAGTCACAGTCACAGAGTACTCAACTGGTTGGTCCAGTACTCTGTGACTGTGACTCTTTATACTCAACTGATTGGTTGAAATCTTGGTCTGGATTTGTACTCTCTGGACCTGCAATCTCCACCTCTAGTTTGTTATAGATCGAGTACATGTTATTTGCATGTTTTTTGTCCAACCAAATTTTTTTGTTATTATAGAAGTGCCAAAGTATATATTTTGAATCATTTACACTACAACAAAGGCAAACCATTATTCATTCCCGTGAAGAATAACCAATTAGGAGAAGAGACATCAAAATGATGAGAGCTAATCATGAACGAACTGGTACGAACCAGTCGGAGCTCACTGATTTAGATGTAACAAAATGTCATGTTTATGAGCATTTATGAGGCAGCAGTACGGTTTAATATCGATCTCTCTCACCTCGTGGCCACTGCTGTCCCATCCACCCATTTAAAGACGCCTTCTTGTTCTCTGTCTGTCAGACCAATCCAGGTTCTCTGGTACTGACTGAAAAAAGTCTAGAGTTTGGAAAACGCTGTATTAATATCTGTGCATGATTATGATGACACATCTGATTTACTAAAATGCAAATTCATTTCGTAATGCAAAGTGTGAAAAGGGTTGAATCTACAGGTCCTCTGCCTGCTTCCTGTCACATTCAGGACTCCATCTCAGTCTTTTGACATCATTTATAATCTTACATAAAAGAAACTCCTTTGAATATAATCAACTGTTACATTTTTCTCTCTCTTACCTGTTCCTCTTTGCTGTCTATAACCACCAGATCTGCTCCTCTCTGTCTACAGTCCCTCTGACTGTCGACCCAGTTGTTCTTTGTATTAGAGATGTAATAACATTTTAAATCGAAACTTTTCCAATCCACAGGACATCTGTGTTCTGCAGTAAAAAAACACAGTAATCTTAAGGATAGTGTGATCCAAGAAAATGCGAGAGAGATGGAGAATGCCGGATTCGTCAAAATGACAGGTTGGGTCAAAGGTCACAAAGGTCAAATAAATCAAAAAGTGACAGGCGGTGGCTGCAAGCCGGGTGACGTCATGAGGTAGTGGGAGGGGGGGCTTTTTTTTTGGCTGTGAGCCAGTTGAGCGATTTGAGCGTTGGGATAGGGGTTTATTTGTATATAGTTTATTTATTTATTTATTTATTATAATTTAATTATAATTTAATTATTTATTATAATGTAATTATTATTATTTTAATTTGAGGAGAGTGCTTATGAGTGTGTTGTTTTGTCTGCATCCACCGGGGTGCCGAGCAGGGGACTGAGCAGGGGGGTTGTTGCGTTAAGGTCCCAAACACTGGGTCTGAGTGGGGGGTGGGTTACCTGATGGAGTGTGAGCGTACGCTGTACCGTGGTAAGGTCCGTGGCTTTGGAGAATCTGTAGAAAAGGGCTCGGAGAGAGCGATGCTGTGTCTGGTGCAGTACCGTGGTAAGGTCCCGTGGCTTTGGATAATCCGCAAAGGACTCGGAGAGAGCGATGCCGGAGAGCTGAGAGTTGTGCTGCGCGAGACTGAAAGAAATCCTGTGAGAATGAACAAGTTGGAGCTAAGAATGAGAGGAGGAGGAGGAGGGTCTGACGTCCAGTAAAAAACGCTTAGCAGTAGTTTGGGTGTGTGTGTGTGTGTGTGTGTGCGTGAAAGCCGACACCCCCCCTGCAGCAGTAGCAGTTTGGCCTTGTGTTTTTCCTCATGCAACCTATGTACATCCCGATAGGTCAAATCCCGGTCAAACTGTAATTTGGGCCACAGATCAAGTTTGACATTTTGTATTTCAGTAAATTTTGTTAAAAGTTTTGTCTTTTCCCCCCGTCTCCCCGCCACACATCAAGTTTGACATTTTGTATTTCAGTAAATTTTGTCTTTTCCCCCCGACTCCCCCCATACCGTCTGCGCAGTTAAAACGTACATCAAAATAGACAACAGATAAAACTTGACAGGACGTATATTTCTCCTTAAAGAATCCCAAAAAGTAACCAACCGCTGAAATTTTTAGTATGCCGAGAAGGGTTTCACTCCTTTGGTAAAGAGACACAAGTACCCCCACACCCTGTATCATCAAGGCCTTGCCCTACTGGAAAGAGAAAACTACTCGGGACCTGCATAGAGTGAGTATATTATTTCTTTTATGCGTGTTTTATGATAAACACCATACAATAAAATAACTTAAAATAATTATTTTATTTTTAGAGATTCAGCTATTTTGGGTTTGTTTTTTTCTCTACGGGAGACGCTGCGGATAGAAAACTCCATATAGTGAGTATATTATTTCTTTTATACATGTGATAAAAACGCTATTCATTAAAAATAACTTATTTCATTAAAAATAACTTATTCTAATAATAGGTATTCTCTTTTTTTTTTATGTACAAGAGAGACGGCGCGGACCGGTCAAGAGAAAATCTACGCAAGACCTGAATCGGCAGATATGGACGGAGCAACACCCCCTCCTCTACCCGAAGCGCTATTAAATGAAATAGACATCATCAACAACGGTAATAATAATGAAAATGATGCGGTTTATCAACACGACTCGCCAGCACCACCACCAGCGCCTATACCCGAAGCGTTATTAAATGAAATAGACATCATCAACAACGCTAATAATGATGAAAATGATGCGGTTTATCAACACGACTCGCCACCCGCGGCATCTGGTGAGTCCAGGGCCCAAGAGCCCTGTTTCCTACCGTCCTTAGATACATTAATAAGCATGTTAAATGAAAGGGGCTCTGAAGCAGAAGCGGTGCTGCCCGACGACGAGGTCGCATGGTCCCCCGCGGATTCTGAATTGTGGGAAGCCTTGTCAGACGTAGAATTTCTTCTCGATGCAGAGGAGATTGAAAATGACTTGGGACTGGGGGAATTTGAAAATGTTGAACAGGAAGGTGCCGGTGGTGTTGGTGACGTGGATCCCCAGCCTGATGGGGTCGTGCATCGCCGCAGATTCAATAATGTACAGATTAGGCGGATTCTAAATATTCCGCGACCTAGAAACGAAGCCAATTTCCGCGAGTACTATGAAAATGTATTCGAGGGGTTTCAAAATATTGTGAATGAGGCGATACCTTACGCCGCATGGGGAGCTTATATACAGGTCACCCTGCGCGGTGACTTTTTAAACGACGAGCTGTCGCAAATTGTACGGTATGGGGAAGGGGAGCTGACAGACTTGCAACAACTGCTGGATCGCCTGGTTCAGTCTAATCAAGAGATTTTAAACGATTCCAACCTAGAAGTAATAGTAGACGTAATAAATATCCCACGCGGTGGCGGCGTTGGAAACAAACGTAAACTACAGACCATGTTAGCTTCAGAAATAATTTCTAAAAAAGCCAAACACATGTTTATCATTCAGAACGACAGCAGAGCGTGTTTCGCCATAAACTTGGCTCATCTGCTGCACGAAAACTTCACTGACGCAGAGGCTGAAAAGCTCGGCCTGGAGTTACAGGAGAAAGCGGGATTCACCCCCGACTACGCAGTCGCTTTGAATGACATTATCAATTTTGAGAAATTCATTGATTGCAAAGCAGTGGTGTATTATCAACAACCTTATTCAAACAATCTCCAAATTTACCAGACACCCACACCTACCGACGGTAGACGGGTGGTGTATTTCTTTTTACACAAACAGCATTTTTACGGCATTAAAAGCGCCAAGGGCTTCTTAGGGGCGAGCTACGTTTGCACTAGCTGTTTCAAAGGGTACGACTCGCCTCATTCTCATCGCTGCAAACATTTTTGCAACGTCTGTCAGACTAATTGTAGAGAAGGTGAAATCACACCGGGGATAGTGTGTGAGCGGTGTAATCTCAGATGCTTAAATAACATGTGCTTCGAGCGTCACCGTACGCCGAGGGTCTGCCCCATTAGGGGTGAGATTGCTAGCCCCTGTGACAAGTTCAAAAAATGCAAAGCTTGCGGGCTCAACTACTACCAAAGTCCCGAGAACCCAAAACCGCACTCGTGTAAAACAGTAAAATGTAATATATGCGACGCTAAGTTGCAGTCAGCAGAATCAGACATATCCACCCCACATCTCTGCTATTTAAATCCAATCGAGAAATCTAACAAAGGGAAAGCGGTCGCCCAAAGCGGCGAGGGCAGTAAAAAGTCCCCCAAATATGTGTTTTTTGACTTTGAAACATCCCAGAGCTCGGGTACCCATATCCCGGTTTACGTGTGCGCCATCTCCGATCAGAATGAGACAATGACCGCCGAGGGGCCAGACTGCGCGCTGCACTTTCTCAGACATTTCAGGACGCCCTACTATACAGGGACGTGTTTCATTAGTCACTATGGAAAGGCGTTCGATAATTACATAATACTGAACGCTATGGTGAAGGAAGGAGTGGAACCGCGTGTGGTGTCACAGGGGAATAAAATCATTCTCATCCTGGACAGCGTGTTTGAGCAAAGGTACATCGACAGTCACTGCTTTCTAAGCATGCCGTTGAGAAAAATCCCCGATGCAATGGGGTGCTCGACTCAGATGCGAAAAGGCTATTTTCCGCATCTTTTCACAGACATGGAAAAGTTTAGTTACGTGGGCCCCTTCCCCCCTCCCGATCAGTATGGGCCCGAGCAAATGCCCGGCAAAGAACGCGACAAGTTTTATCAATGGTACGACGGTGTAAAGCACCAGACCTTTAATTTTCACAAAGAGATGATCGCTTACTGTAAGAACGACGTGGAGATTCTGAGAGAGGGCTGCTTGCGCTTCCTGCGGGAGTTTGAAACGCTCACGGGTTGCGACCCCTTCTCCACGGCGACCATCGCTTCGGCCGCGTTGCTGGTTTACAGGACAAATTTCCTGCCCAGAGATACGATCGCGATCCCGGACGTCTGGGATTACAGGAGGCAATACAAAAGTTATTCCAACGTCTCGATCCAGTGGCTGGAATTCGTGGGCCGCACGCGCGGCATAGAAATTCGACACGCGCTGCGCGGGGGTGAAGTGCGCGTGGGGCGCTTTCACCTAGACGGATACGCTGAGATAGAGGGAGAGAAATGGGCTTTCGAGTTTCTAGGCTGCCAGTTTCACGGCTGTCCTAAGTGCAACAATGAACACGATGTCTGCCCCCTGACCCGCGAGAGCTTCGGTGCCCTGTACGTTAAAACAAGGGAAAAACTCGAGGTGTTGCGCCAAGAGTTTAATATGAACGTAGAATCCATCTGGGAACACGAATGGGCTCACGCTAAAACTCACGACCCACAAGTGCAGAGTTTCCTGTCAGACTTTCAACCCCCTGACCCCCTTAGGCCGCGAGAAGCGCTGTTTGGGGGTCGGATGTCGGCGATTCGCCTGCGTTACGACGTCACGGGGAAGAGCGCGTCCACTACGTGGATTTCACGTCGCTGTACCCGTACACTCTGGCTAAATGTGAATTCCCCGTGGGGCACCCGGAAATCATTCATTCAAATTTTAAACCTCTGAATGAATACTTTGGCCTGATCAAAGCCACTGTGAACACCCCGCGCGAGCTGTTTTTCCCCGTCCTACCCAGCAGACTGCCAAATGGGAAACTCGTGTTTACACTGTGCAGGACGTGCGCGATCGACAACAGGCAAGAGGGGGCATGCCCCCATTCTGACGCAGAGCGTGCGCTGACCGGCGTGTGGGTCTCTCCGGAGTTCAATCTGGCTTTAGACAGGGGCTATACTGTCGTGAAGGTGCACGAAGTGTGGCATTTTCCCCAGACCAGCGGCGACCTGTTTAGAGAATACATTAAAACCTTTCTCAAAGTGAAGCAGCAGGCTTCGGGCTACCCCGACGACGCGACCGATGACGCGGGTCGCAGGGACTACATTGAAAACTATCTCGAGCGCGAGGGGATCCAATTGGAGCCCGATAAGATAGTGTCTAATGGTGGTAAGAGGCAGGTGGCCAAGCTTCTGCTTAACTCTCTGTGGGGTAAACTGGCGCAGAGGAACAACATGCTCCAGACATGTATAGTGTCTGACCCGGGGGAGTTTTTTAACTTTTTATGCTCGGAGCTGTACGAGATTTCCAGCTTCGCGTTTGTCAACGACGAGGTCGCCCTCATCCGCTGGCGATACAGGTCTTCCTACAAAGTGCCGCCGGGAAAGACCAACATATTCATAGCGTGTCAAACTACCGCGTGGGGGCGGCTGACGCTTTACAAAGAACTGGAAAAATTGGGGCGTAGGGTGCTGTATCACGACACAGACAGCATCGTGTACATAAGCAGGCCGGGTGAATATGAGCCGGCCTTAGGCAATTACCTGGGGGAGCTCACGTCCGAATTAGCCCCCGACGAATACATTGCTTCGTGGGGTGCGCTGGGACCAAAAAGTTACTGTTACCGACTCAACAACGGGAAAACACAGTTGAAATGTAAGGGTATAACTCTAAATTATGAAACCTGTCAAAAGGTAAACCTTGACAGTATGATTGGATTGATTGAAAACTACATCGGTGGATGTAGGAATGATCCCCCTATAATGACGCACTACAACAAAATCGACCGCGACATGAAAAGTTTTCGCCTGTTTAATAGGCCTCTAGACAAAAAGGTCAGGGTCGTCTATGACAAACGCAGATTGTTGACTAGCGGGGAAACTCTGCCTTTTGGTTACTGAAATGTAAAACGTTCAAAGATGTTTTAAAATGAAAAGCTTTTCCAAAGATGTTCATTTGTTTTAAAATGAAAAATGTTCATAGTATGATGTTTTAAAAGTTTTTCCAAAGATGTTTTTTTAAAATGTTCATAGTAAGATGTTTTTTAAAGTTTTTCAAAGTAAGATGTACATTTGTTTTTTAAAATGAAAGTTTTTCTAAAGATGTTTTTTTAAAATGTATCATGAAAGTAAGATGTTTTAAAGTGAAAGTTTTTTAAAATGTATCATGAAAGTAAGATGTTTTAAAATGAAAGTTTTTTAAAATGTATCATGAAAGTAAGATGTTTTTTAAAGTTGTTTTTTTCAAAGATGTTCATTTGTTTTAAAATGTAACTTGTGTACGAAAATGTTTTGTACATTTATCACAAGATTTTATAAAAAACTTTTATACACGCATTTTGGGTTTGTGTGTGTGTGTGTGTGTGTGTGTGTGTGTGGAAAGGATTTAAAACAATAGGGTAGTGTTTACCGTTTCATCAGTGTTTTTTTGGAAGATGATGGGTAGCGACGTGAGAGAGGTCGACTTTGATCACCGTTTAGAATTGCCGTTTACGGCGATAATCGCCGGGGCGAGTTCTTCGGGGAAAACCTATTTTACTAAAGAATTGCTGTTAAATCAGAGTCACTGTTTCATAGGGGGACCCGTTAAAAAAATTGTGTGGTGTTACGCTTCCCATCAGCCGCTTTATGATGAATTGCGTGATCGGATCAGCGAAATTGAATTTATACAAGGGCTGCCTAAAAGCTGGGAAGATGAGGAGCGTTTCCCCTCCGGCTCCTTGATAATCATCGATGATTTGATGGACAGCGCGTCCGAAAATAAACTTGTGGCAGAAGCGTTCACGAGATTCAGACATCACCGTCAAATCTCGGTCATATACCTAGTGCAGAACGTATTTCACCAGGGCAAGTACAGTAGGACTATAGGCCTAAATACTACTTATTATTGTCTGTTTAAGAATGTGTGGGACAGAATGCAAATCAAAGTTTTAGCTCAGCAAATGTTTCCTTGGCAGAAAAAGTTTTTTCTAGATGCCTATGAAGAGGCCACTCGACCCGCGCACGGGTATTTATTGGTCGATTTAAGAGCCACGTGCCCAGAAGAGTTCCGACTCAGGACCGGTTTATTACCGGGGACGCTCCCCGTCCTCTTTCTACCAGAGAGCCATTGATTGCTTGATTTAACATTACTGAGCCATGTCCGAGCATCTCAGGAAACAACTGCCGACCCTTAAAGTTTTACAGAGGATGAGGGGGGTGAAACGTAAAAAGATTCTTTCGGACCCATCTAATAACATAATTTTGGCTCTCTCCGAAATCTGTCTCAATCTTATAAGAGGCCGTATACCTTTATCTGTAGCTCAATTTAACAAGCTTAACCCCCTGGGGCCTGAGGCCTTTTTTCCACTTTCGAAGTAGTCTGACATGCCTTGACATTTTTAAATATTTCACCTATCTAAAAAACACTTATCCCAAAGTGATACATTTGCTTTTATTCAGCACAAACTCAGCACCAATAATCTGAGACCTCTTAGAATGTTATTATTCTATTTTTTGTTAAAATCAACTTTAAACATATACTTTTCAAAAACCTATTTTCAGACATGCTGAGAAATTGTAAAAAATCACATTATAGACATTTCTAGGTAAGACTTTTGAGCTCTGAAACTTATAGACACAGGGGTTGGCTACACATAGGTGAAAGTGACATTCAGAAATTTTATATGGTTTGATTACTAAAGTGTTAGAACTTTGGAGTGACACTCTTTTTCTCAAAGTCAGTGGTCTTCACAATGAATATTGATGAGATAGGTGTCCTCACACCTGTAGTAGTTTGCATACTGTCAATGGCCCATCAGTCTGGAATGTCACTGCACCCCACACCCATCACTTTGGAAAGGCAGTTTGAAACGCAAGAAAAGTAGCAACAATAAAATCCCTTTCACAGTTTATTGATAGATGGAATGAAAAATGAAAAACTGTGACTATATAAATATAGAAAGCGATAAATATGATGCAGTGACTATAATTGACGCTCTGGGGACGAGGGCATCATCGACCGCGTATCTTTCTCGTGTATTTCAGTTTATATCTCGCTGAAATCATTATGTAGAATCATGAAAAAAACACTGACTAAATCCGTTATCTGTCTTCTTTTCAAAACTTCCAATGTCAGAAGTATTAAGGTTTTTAAAATTAGGTTAAATAGGCAAAAAAGCAAATCGTGTCACCTTTCTTTGTTTTACTTGCGTCGGGAGCGTGTAGGACCGCTCTCAGCGGAAGATCGCTATTCACGTTCTAAATACGCTGCGTTTGAATCGGCGACCACGTGATTGCAGGCACACAGGCTTAGCCCACTGAGCTATGAACACAGGTATGAGCTTCGCTGCTGAAAGTGGCAACACTGGCGCAAAGCTTCAGCGGCAGAGACGTATCCGTGTGCTATATTGTAGCCGATCAGTGTAAACACTACCCAGACATGTGCTCTTGTTTATTTCGGTCACAATGGGCGTATTCACATATTTCTTCACCCAATACTAACTGTCGGATTATCATGTTATTATCATGCGAATAGCGCGATTTGCAAGTGGGTGGGTGATCAGAGCCGCTTCGAGACGCAGACGCTTAAGTCAGTCACTCTTGTTCTTTCTATTCGTATCACGAAGCTGTAAAAATATATTTAGTTTCTACCTATATATATTTGAAAAGTAGACCGTCCAAAGTTTCTGAGGGTATTTTTAAAATGTGTATATGACAAAAACTCGCGGAGTTATTTAAACGGTCTCGCGAGAATTCTGTCAGATCCCGCCGGCGGGATCGCCGGTCCCAGGGGGTTAAGAAGCAGAAAAGGCTGATTAAGCTTTTCGCCTGTAAGAAAAACAGCGTCGCGAGGAAACGCAAGGCCGTGCTTCAGAAAGGAGGATTTTTGTTACCGCTGTTGTCAGTGGCTCTGCCATTCATCACAAGCCTGTTCACCAGTAAGACGGCTAACTAGCTTTTGTGTGTTTTTTCCACCACCGGCATGAGCGAGGTAAAAAAAATGTTCCTGTTGAGCCCCCAACAACTCCGTATGCTGACCCAGAGGGCGACCCCGCATACCACCACCATCGGGGAATCGGCCCTGGGTGAACTTGAAACCCAGATGCACGGTTTATTAAATCAGCCGGGTATGAACTCGCACGAAAAAGTAAAGAGATACAACCAATTGCTACAGAGGTATCTGAATTTAGTCCGAAAAGAGGAAAATCAGGGGCGAGAAATTATCCTTACCGAGCGGAAAGAAAAAACGGATGAGGAAAAGAGAGATGTGCCGGGGGAGGAGGAGGAGGAGGAGAGACAGCCCGGCGGCGCGACTAGGGACAAATCTGTACAGGAAGTTGTCCAGCAAGTGGCGCCCAGGGCTAGAAAGAACGTGGGGTACATCATGCAGAAACTGCTCGATTCCGACGGGGCAGTACGTTGGACCCAGTCGGGTGAACTCATCATCAGAGATAGTCCCATTAAAGGTTCCCATATTTTGGATTTGATGAAAACTTTATCCCAGCCGAAATCCCAGGCCGTCGGATATCCTAAAGGCTGGGAACCCTTTTTAAACGTAATATCCGAATTAAACATCCCCCTCACGACCGTCGGTAACATTCAAGCTAGGAAAGCCCTAAGCCATCTTAAAGATTACGGCGCTGGAAACGCCACGGCGAGGGGTCCCGCGCCACCCTCCTCGCCCCCTCCTGCGAAAAAGAAGCGCAAGAGACGTGCAAAATTTAGTACGGACGACTCTCCGCTTGTGGGTACCCCTCACACACCGCGTGATTCCTCCCCTGAATATCGTTTATGGCCTTTAAAGGGTACCCCTTATTCTCCGTGGATAGATTACAGCGATTAAGTGTTTTATGCGAGTGGGGAAAAAAAAAGACGCCTGTAACAACGAAAAAAGATGGTTAATAAAATGTTGATTTTATTGAATAAATGGTGTCACGCTGTTTTTTTTTTTATTTTTCTCTACAATAATCTAACAACTATAACAATCTTTAAATAGTTTTAAGGAACATACATTTTGCGGCTTTGAAAGTTTATCGGCATTAACACGGCTAATACAGTTTGAATATTTCTTGATAAACTTGGATACTAGAGCGTCGTTTTTCCTCAAGTCATCAGAGTACAGCATCATAGTCTCTTGAAATGAAAGTCCCTTGAAGCGGTGGTAGAGGAAAAAGGAGACGTGGGCCCCGCACGTGGAGGAAAAGTCGTGTTGAACTTGACGCGTATTATACCTTATTTCGCTAGCGTGCCTCCCCAAGAAGCGCATAAAACTTTTAGGGTAGTAAGGGGAATCGGGGGGATAACCGTAAGAATCAAAGAAGGAGGCTTTCCCCTCTTGGGGCTCCAAAATTATCCCGATCCAGTGTTCACCCTCTCTATTGCTGTCGTGCGTGTTTGCGACCAGAAAAGTGGGCCTCGTCTGTACGCTGGTGGGTAATAAATCGCTAGGCCACACACCTCCAAAAGCATCCCCCAGCAGGGGTCGTAAAAGGCATTCCAGCTGGTGAGTGTTCATGATTAAAAGTCCACCAAAACCTGTCTCTTGGAGTTTATTTCAATCACGGTGTCGAAGCAGGCGTAGACGATGAGACTCATTGTTCGAGGTAGCGGGGCTCTGAACCTTAAATCCAGACGGCACGTGCCGCTGATGACGGGTGACAGGGCACCTCCGTCCAGCTCGTCGTCTCGGGAGAGATTGAGAGCAAATAGCGAGTATCCGTTTTCAAAATCCTCACGGTTAATGCATAGCGCCGAATCCCTTAAATGCCTGTTTGTAGCCAGGAAAAGGTTGTAAAACTCTCTGACCGACTGCCTCGCGTTAAAATCGGGCTGGAACGGTTTGCTGGGTATGTGTCGACCGTTTACAGAGAGACTCAGAAATTCCAGGTCACAATGCTGAAACCTGAATGGGTTTCTGTTTCGCGTGCCCACGAACGCGGCGTGGTCCACGATCCCCAAAACGATGTAGCGTGGTAAGTTGCCCAGGAAAAGATTGTCCTGCGGGCAGACCCGCGACTGCGCGGGCAGCGTGTAATGTTTAACGACTATCCTGCTTATAGGGTACAGGGCGTTTGCTTTCATGAGAGCGGCCGAGTGACCCAGTGACACCGCCGGGGAGACGTCCACTTTTTTCACAAACAGGCTGGCCCTCAGTATTTTCAGCTCATAATCGGCGTCATTTCTACACATGAGACTAAAATCGCTTTTAGCCTTTACAAATTTTAAGCGTATATCCACATTGTTTAACAGCATTCGTTCGCTGAAAAAAATATCAGCGTGTATAGGGCCTATCAGAGAGAATTCCCGAGAGTTTCTACAGAAGGCAGCTCGCTTCTGCAACCCCACGTTAGGGCCCTGGGGGGTGATGTCCACGCTATCCAAGTCGGCTCCGCCGTCTTTGTACCAGAGCCCTGCCGAAAACTGACTCTCTAGCGTATCCGTAGAAAAATTGAGCAGGGTCTCTATGAATGACCTATAGGGGTGCGTGGCCGATGAGGAACTGATCAGGACGTCGTTCAGACTCACGTCCAGCTGAGAGAATATACAGTTTAGCGGGTACTGTATAATACCGCAGGGGTCAGCGTCAACCAGGGGGGCGCCGTCCGCCCTAACGATCTTGAGCCTTAGATATAGCAGTGTAGAGTTGAGGTCCAGATAGAAATTGCCCGACCCCGGTATTAGGAAATCCAAAACATCCTGATCGGTAATGGAATTTAATGGGTTGATTTCTACATAATTGGTCTGATCTATGGATAATTGCGTCATAGGGGCCGCAAACAGGTCCAGCTCAGATTTGGTGCATTCGGCCAAGAGGCGGTGAGCTAGAGCCATTCTTCCTTACGCTCTTAAAATATGTCCCCGGGGGGTTTCCTGTTTCTCTTTGAAGGTCGAGACTTGGGAATCCTGACAGCTCTGCTGCTGCGAGGTTTTTTATGACCGTGCTGCCTGGGTAAAGGCGCTGGGGCTCTCTTCCTACCCCTCTGAGATAGCAACAGCAGACCAGAGCCTTCCTGCTTGGGGTCACCGGTGTTTGTAAAACGGCCGCTGATTACAGAGCTGGCGAGATCCGAAGCTATTCCTTTGGCCGCCGATTTCAAATGAGGTTTCGCTAAATCAACTCCACGCTTAAGAAAGGGTAAAATGAATCTAAAAGCCCTACTGAGCATGGAGCCCAACCCACGCCCGTACATCACGGGGCTCCCCGCAAAACCGGGGAGCCCATGTCCCGCCTGACTGGTGTAATACTGAATAAATCTCTGCGAATTGTGGTACGCCATGCTCTCCCACCCCCTCAGCTTTCTCTCTTTTTTTTTTTTTAAAACGGGGATCTTTGGCACTGGGCGAAAGTGCAGCTTGACGATCGTTTTTCCGTAGGAGAAATTAATCAGAGTATTCTGATCGTTCTTTATCTCAATATGCAAATTCTGGAGGCTCTGCTTGTTCACCGGTACGTAGTGCAGCTTGTGGAACGGCAAAGTGACTACGTCGCCGAACCCACCGTCTATTTTAACGGTTCTCAGGAGCGGCACTACAAATTCCCCCACGTGCTGTGGATCCACAATGTTACAGTAGACGTACATATTATAGAATCCCGCGTGAATGTCGGACGGGTAGGGTGAGGTTGGCATGGTACCTCCTACGTTATACCAGCCACCCGGCTCAAAGCCCAGCATGTAGGCCAAAGTAGGTTTAAATTTGATCTTGTATTTCTGATTTCCGGTTATATTAACCCTTCGCGTAATCTCGTTGTATGCGAAGAAAACTTCCGTACCTAACTTTTTTAACGAAGCGTTGATTTCTGACACAATCTGTGAAACGGATTCATAATATCCGACTTTAATTTTCCGAGGGTACAGGTAAGGCAAATCCACTAGAGGATCGGCGTCTCTTCTTGCCTGCACCTCCGTATCCCGCAATTCAAAAGTATTTTCGGGGTGTGTAATATTACGCCACGTGTAACAATACATGATTTCAGCCAGTCCTACTTCGTAAGGCCCCCGTAGCTCTATAGGTCGCGAGAGCATCACGGTGTAATCCGAACTCTGGTTATCGGGGAAGATGGAGAGACAAGAGTTTGACGGTAGCGTGAGGTAAAAAGAGGGGCGATCCTCCATTTTTTTTTCCCCTTTTCTTTTAAAAATTAAATCCGTATCAAGTCCGACCGCGGTATCCACGAATCAAACCTCGAGGGCCAACCCTGCCAGCGTACTAAAATCCACTTTTTCCCCTTTTCGTCGGTCTTTGAGCCTATAACCTTCTCGACCTTGAACGCGCGTTTCGGAGATATTTTGACTTTCTGCAGCTCAGCTTCATAGAATGTCCCCTTGAGTATTTCACCGCGCACGTCCCTCAATTTATACACCGACGGGGATCTGGGTACACGTTCGCATATGACAAAGTACTCGTCAGTAAATGTCTGCTCGTACTTTTTGTCAAATATCTGACTGTGCTTGGAGACTCTCACAGTGTCCCCTATGTTAAACTTAAAACGTGGCCGTCTGCTTTTCTTCTTCTTCTTCAGAGGACCGTATAGATTATCAAATACTAGATGAGCATTATCGCTCGTGACCTCGAAAGGTTTCATTTTAATAGCGCTGTGAAATGACTGGTTGTACCCCTTTATTAGATCGTCCAACACATCCACGTATCGTCGAGTGTTTTTAGCCGTAAAGTACCTGTACATCCTCTCTTTTAACGTTCGGTTAAATCTCTCTACGACTGAAGCTTTAAGTTCACTACCCGTGGTGAAATGGGTGATTTTATGACTTTTTAAAAGTTTCTGAAAAGTCCCATTTAAAAACTCCTTACCGGCATCCGTCTGTAACTTGAGGGGCACACCCCCCTCAGTTAAAATAGCATCAAAGGCCTCCGTTACGACCACCCCCGTCTTGTTTCTTATGGCACGCGCGTAGGCCTTTTTAGAAAAAACATCAATCACCGTAAGGAGGTATTTTAACCCGTCGTTGTACGTGGCCAGCCCTTGCATGTCGCATAAATCGGCCTGCCACTGATACATGGCTCTCGGTACAAACACTCTGTTCCTGGGGAAATTCTTTTTAGCCGGCTTATGTAAAGTATAACTGTCTTGCATAGACAGCCACTCTCTGATGTCATCAGAAGCCACTTTTTTCCCCGTATCATCCTCCACGGCTCTCTGCAGTCTGGAGACACCCCCGTATGACCCCGGCTGGCTGGGGTCATAGTACGAACGGCTCAAGACACGAGCTGTAGTCTTGGCAACAGACATGCTTTTTCACACAGCGAGAGTGTGGGGGGTGAGAGCAGGGATGCGGCGTTTTATAGCTGTCTGGGGAGGGGGGTGAGTGAACACATTAATGAAATTGTGTGTTTTTTTCCCAATATGTGTAGAGTTTAGAAAAGAGTTTTAGCTGGGGCGGGATTCGAACCCACGCGGACATACGTCCATTGGATCTTAAGTCCAACGCCTTAAACCACTCGGCCACCCTGCTGAACATGTATATACAAAGACTATTGCAATGTTGTTCAACTCAATTTTATTGCAAGGGCATACATTTTAGTGAAAGATACATTTTCAAAATGCTGGTATACATTTTCTTTGTGAAAGATATAGTTTTAAAAATGCTATTACAAGGGTACACATTTTGTGAAAAATATAGTTTTAAAAATGCTATTACAAGGGTACACATTTAGTGAAAGATATAGTTTTAAAAACGTTATTACAAGGGCATACAATTAGTTACAGCCGTGACAGTTGTTGAGGTAGATATAGTTTAAAAACATTATTACAAGGGCACACAATTACAGGTAGTTACAGCCGTGACAGTTGTTGAGGTAGATTAGCGATGTCACATGCAGTAAGGTCCGTATAGAGGCCTTTTCAGCGATGCATGTATGCAGAGTAGAAAGCATCTGATTAACATCGAAAGGCTGCTTATTATGAAATTTAAAGGCAACTACATCTACGATTAAAGCATAAAATATAAAAATGTGATTACAGTCAAATTCATCATCGGGAATACAAGATAGACACGCGCGTATGAGACTTTCTGACGATTGGCCTTCTCTCTCTGCCATCGGCTGAGTAAGTAAAACTATTCCCCGCTGATAATGTTCTCCGACTTGAGCAATCTCAAATATCAGTCTATGAAAGCAGCAACAAGTATAATCATCCCGACAATCGCTTTTCTTTTTATCGATAGCATGCAACAACAGTGGGCTAACTTTTTCTAAAAAAACATTTAACATAAACCGCCGTAAAACGCTGCCGATACCGTTCCCCATTACAAATTGCGTTTTGTTTTAGTCTTGGGCCTCCCAACGACTCAGAAACTCTTCTTCCAGGATCTGCTTAAGCGCGGGGGTCTGTTCAAACAGATCCTGTTCCAGGCGAGTGATTTCCAGCATTCCGTCGCGGGCCTCGCGTAGATCATACAGGATAGCTTCCACGGTCCCCTCCAACCTGCCGATGGAAGCTCGGATGCCCAGGGTCGTCAGAACGTGAATCAAGGCGGGTGTCAGCCGGCTGGTCCACAGGTCACTCAGCACAGAGTCAAAGTGTATGTAAAAGTAATTCCTGCCGGCGGGAAACAGGCAAGGGTGCTGTCTTTGACTGGGATGATCCACCTCGCAGCCGTAGCAGTTTTTCTGCTGATGCTTCCTGATGACTGAGGCTAAAAGCCCCACTATCATGGCTTTTATGCAGCTGAGCATCCCTATGCACAAAGCCGGTCTGGAGAGAAGCGTGCAGATCTCAGGGGTCGGAGGGACCTCTCCAGGAACAGAGGCCGGTGTCGGTGGAGGGGTCGGAGGGAGCTCTCCGGCATCAGAGGCCTGTGATGCTGCTGGTGAAGGGGGTGAAAAGGCCTCATTCTCCCCGCCGCTTTCGTCGTCGTCGTCGGAGAACACTTTGTCGCTGTAATTTGCTGCTGCTGCTGCCATGATGATGATGATGATGTTTGTGAAAGGGGGTTGTAAAGGCGTCCAGTTATATACAGGCGGAGGGTGAGGGGAGGGGGGGTGATCCTTAGGGCGTAGGTTTTTGCATCTCCTTACGTACCCGACTCTCCTTGAACAGCGCTTGGAAGTAATCGCTCTTTTCTTCAATCAGCCGCATCCAAATCATGAACGGAATTCTCATTCCACAACAGTCGCATTTAGGCAGCTGCCATATATTCAGCATTCTCTTGTCCAGCTCCCCGGTCGCGTCCCACTTCATAAAGGTGCTCCGTTGTTTACCAGTGTCAGCATCTCTATAGTGCATCTCCATTCTAGCGGTCTCTGTCTCAAAGTCGGGGTCGGTGCTCTCCTTCATCATCGGGATAACGACAGTCTTCAAGTTTCCCCATTCCATTTCAGAAAAACATGCCAGATGCGGGTCATCTTTCCCCGGGTCTGCGGCATCTCCGCTGACCTGAAAGATGCGTAGTTCCTCCGCAACATTGTCAAAGAGGCAGACCACTTTATCCCCGTTGGGCAGCTCCCAGGTAACTCTCAGGTCTCCAGACGGCTGCATCAAAAGTACCCGTCTATGCCTCGTAGGAGTCTTCTTCTTGGGAGCCCCCGGAGGCCGCATAACAGCCTCCTCCTGCTCCTGCTGAGTCTTAGGTGGTGTTGAGGCTGAATCGTTCATTTCCATAGTGCCAGACATGTCTGTGTTTCTTAAAAAATCAGTGTTGGCCCTACAGCGCAAAGCTCCCTATATTCTCCACGGCCTGATGGTGGGGGGCGTGGCACGCATGGTAAGGCCATGATGATACTGGGTGTGGGGTACTTGTGTCTACCAAAGGAGGGAAACCCTGCTCAAGGTAATAAAAATTTCAGCGGTTGCTTACTTTTTAGGATTTATTTAAGGAGAAATATACGTCCTGTCAAGTTTTATCTGTTGTCTATTTCGATGTACGTTTTAACTGCGCAGACGGTATGGGGGGAGTCGGGGGGAAAAGACAAAATTTACTGAAATACAAAATGTCAAACTTGATGTGTGGCGGGGAGACGGGGGGAAAAGACAAAATTTCAAACAAAATTTACTGAAATACAAAATGTCAAACTTGATCTGTGGCCCAAATTACAGTTTGACCGGGATTTGACCTATCGGGATGTACATAGGTTGCATGAGGAAAAACACAAGGCCAAACTGCTACTGCTGCTGCAGGGGGGTGTCGGCTTTCACGCACACACACACACACACAGACACACACAGATGGTCAAACTACTGCTAAGCGTTTTTTACTGAACGTCAGACCCTCCTCCTCCTCCTCTCATTCTTAGCTCCAACTTGTTCATTCTCACAGGGTTTCTTTCAGTCTCGCGCAGCACAACTCTCAGCTCTCCGGCATCGCTCTCTCCGAGTCCTTTGCGGATTATCCAAAGCCACGGGACCTTACCACGGTACCGCACCAGACACAGCATCGCTCTCTCCGAGCCCTTTTCTACAGATTCTCCAAAGCCACGGACCTTACCACGGTGGTACAGCGTACGCTCACACTCCATCAGGTAACCCACCCCCACTCAGACCCAGTGTTTGGGACCTTAACGCACCAACCCCCCTGCTCAGTCCCCTGCTCGGCACCCGGTGGATGCAGACAAAACAACACACTCATAAGCACTCTCCTCAATATAAAATAATAATTAAATAATAATACATAATTAAATTATAATACATAATTAAATTATAATAATTATAATAAATAAATAAACTATATACAAATAAACCCCTATCCCAACGTCACAGCCAGGTGACGTCACGCCCCAGAACCGCCCATCCAGTGAACTTTTGACCCGTGACCTTTATGACCTTTGGGTCATAAATCTTTTTGAAAGAAGCGGCATTCTATCTCTCTTATATATATTAGTTATAGACGATGTTGGATTAGTAATAAGAACTGGTAAGTTACTAGTGTCCTCAACAGTGAATACCCGTGCAAAACTATCATTGAACTCATTTACTATGTCAATGTCGTTTTCAATTATAAGACCCTTACTATCCTGCAGATTAGTGATTTCAGCTTTTAGAGCTCTTTTAGAGTTAAAATACTGGAAGAAACTTTTAACGTCATCCTTAGCCTCCAATGCGATCTTCCTTTCGACATTCCTTTTAGCTCGTCTAATGTCATTTTTTAATTCAGCCTGTAGATTTAGATACTCTTGCTTTATTATGTCATCATCAGTTATTTTCCATCTCTGGAACAAAGCCCTTTTCATCCTTACTTTATACTTTATGTCCCTATTAAACCACCTAGGTTGCAATTTCCTAGATTTATTCTTGCTAGAAACAGGTATGAAGTCCTCTTGTACTTGCAATAATGTGCTTTTAAAAAATTCCTATGCCTCTTCAACAGTTTTGTTAATTAACTCCATCCAGTTCACAGTTTCTAGTTTTAATCTCATACAATTGAAGTTAGCCTTCCTAACATTATATATTTTTGATTTGGACTTTGCTCTTCGGGCACTAAACTTAACCTCAAATTTAACCATGTTATGATCGCTACTGTCAAGTGGTTCTAAAACGTCTAATTTACCAATCCTGTCCTGGTTATTAGACAAAACAAGATCAAGAATGGCATCTCCCCTGGTAGGGGTGTTAACAAACTGAGTAAAAAAACAATCCTGTACTAATTCCACCATGTCAAGTTCATTTTCAGAAGAGCCAGCAACAATGTCCCACTGCATCCCCGGTAGATTAAAATCACCCATAACTACCACATAATTTTTATTGCTCATAATCCTAATATCACTGTATAACAATCTGCTTTCCTCAGCAGCTACATTGGGTGCTCTGTAACAAACACCGACAATTAGGCTATTTGAGTTTGTAGCATCTAATTTTACCCATATAGCTTCCGTACTTTTACTTATATCAGTAAGCTCCCTTGCCTGCAAGTTTTCCTTTACATATACTGCAACACCACCTCCCTTCTTACCTATACGGTCTTTACGGAACAATGTGTAACCATCCATATTATATTCTTGTCCATCCTTATCACTCAACCACGTTTCAGTTATTGCTATAATATCATAAGAGTCTGATGAGATAAGAGCCTCTAAATCATGAATTTTATTCCTAATACTCCTGGCGTTTAAATACAGACAACAAAGGGTAGGCCTATTACAGTGCCTACTTATAATATGATTTTTTGGGGCTTTCCGTTTCCCCCCAGTTACATACTTAACTAACCTCCCTGCCCCCCCAGTCCCTAGTTTAAACATTCCTCAACTACTCTACAAATACGCCTTCCCAGTACACTGGTTCCCCTCCGGTTCAGATGCAACCCATCCGGCTTGAACAGGTCCCACCTGTTCCAGAAGGTCCTCCAGTGCCCCATAAACCTAAACCCCTCTTTCCTACACCATCCTTTTAGCCACGCATTTAATCTCCTTATCTCAGTTAACTTAGCCTGACTTGCGCGTGGCACGGGGAGTATTTCAGAAAATACCACCATGGACGTTCTGCTTCTAAGCTTATTGGCGACTTCTATAAATTTATCCTGCAGAACAGCCCTTCTACCCTTGCCTATGTCATTGGTGCCAACATGCACCACGACAACTGGATCCACCCCAGCTGGGGCCAAAAGCTTGTCCACACGATCTGGAAGGTCTCCTACCTGGGCACCAGGCAGGCAAGACACCGTACGGGACCCTCTATCACGCATGCACACATAACTGTCTACTCCCCTAATAATTGAATCCCCCACTACCACAACCTCCCTTTTTCTGGGGGGAGGGGGCTCCTCAGTGCCCAAGGGCCCACCTGCTTCCCCAGTCCCTTCCGGCTCTAAAGCTGGAAGCACCTGAAACCTGTTAGACACAGACACCTCAGGTGATGCCGCCTCTGTAACATGTGTACGCCTTTTCCTGCGTCTACGACCTACGGTCACCCAGCTCTCTCGACCTCTCTGCTCTTCATTCTCCCTCCCCCCCGCTAGTGGCATACACACCATCTCCCTAAACGGCGTATCAACTAGCTCATCTAACTCACTGTTGCATTGGATGCGAGCCAGTTGCTCCTCAAGGTCGCGAACCTTGACCATGAGTGAGTCCACTAGCTTACATCGCTCGCAGATGAAGTCCGACTGGACACTAACGTCCAGAAGGGCAAACATCTTGCAAACGCAACACTGAGCCGGCCCCATAATTAACTAACTCACTATGACCCCGTACTCCCAGCCCAGTAAATTTATATAGTGTATTTAACTATAAAGATTAATTTGCGTAACAATAAATGCAGTAACGTGCGGAGTACACTAAAATAAGTTATTACTTGTGTTAAAATGGAACTTAATTATTATTTTATTTAAAATTTTAAACCTGATAAATTTACTACTACTTACCAGAAGAACTTCTGCCTGAACCAAGTATGAACTAAAAACAAGGCGAAATCGAAGTTGCTCTTGGGAGGTCGAAAAACCACAAAACCCCCCTCACAGCAGGCTACTGCCGAAGCGGGAAAAAAGTGGAAAATGTCCTCCCGGCCCCGACTTGCGACCGAGCAAAGCTCAGGAGCAACTGTCCTTTTCCGACGCTGGGTAGCGATACCGACGTTAGATATTATTAGTTATTATCGCCCCGCGGGTGTTTGCTACGGAGTTTAAACGCGGACAGAAAAACGCCGCTCAGAAAAATCGCGCTGTTAATTAACAGACAGGACAGACAAGCACTCACGCTGACCGAAATAAGAACAATAAATAGAAATAAACAGCCACCCACGTAAACAGGTAAAGCACACAAACACTCAAAACACTCCAAAAAACAATCCCAAACAATCGCTGCAGCTCAACACCACTCTCTCGCAGCAATCCCAGCAATCCTCGCAGCAATGTGAACAAAGGAAGAACAAGGGTCACGTTTTGTCACGTAGCATGGAGCGGGCAGGCAAAAAGCAGGCGAGAACAGACGGGTGGACGGAGGTAACAGGGTTCAATCAGGACGAGAGGGCAGACAGGCACTACATCCACTAACAACAGCACAACAATACAATGACGTATCTCGGGAAACTAACTCAGACGCGGACTAAATACACAGGACATGCTGAACGTAACAGGTTGATTACAATCGGGAATCAACACGAGGTAACGAGGGGGGCGTGGCACACACGAGTATCGTACGAGCCGGGCGAGACAACAAGAAGGAGAAAAAAGTTAATGAAGATTTTGAGCAGAACAAAGGTCGGGCTGGGAGTCCCTGATTTTAAAAACTCGGGAAAAGTTGATCTATTCTCATAGGTCATGGATCACACTTAAATGGCAAGCTTCACTCAAGAATAACTCAGTAAGTTCGTGCTTTTTCTAAGAAATTGATGAGTATTAAGTATTGGAATGTATTAAATAAGTGTGGGATTTTTTGGGGATTTATGTGTAACTCAACATACTTACATTGGTTTTGTATTTGGCAATCTGGGCAACACGGGAATTAACAGCCTTCCAAAAACAAAAAATAACAAGGTTATTTTTTTTATTAGGGAAATGTGCTGGCAACCTATTATAAATGTCATCAAGAAGGGATAAAAAAAAGCCAACAAATGTTTAACTTACATCATCGGTAAGCCAGGGAAGCCTTGATGCCTGGGACACTGTCAAGTCAATGAGGCTCTGTGGACAGATACTCATCAGCTCTTTGATATTTAGGATGGTGTTGTCAGTGAACCTGAGAATTGTCTGGCGGTCGCTCATTGTCCCCTTGAACAGTGTTAAGAGTTTATCCTGCATTTTACAAAATGAATTCATGTTCGGGTTAGGGTGAACTCTAGGGCTGTAGCTATCGAATATTTTGGTAATCGAGTATTCTACTGAAAATTCCATCAAGTAATCGAGTAATCGGATAAAACATATTTGAGGCGCACATATTTTAGGGAATCAGAAAGTGAAACTCGGAGCCGATCCGCTACTGCGTCAATACGAATAGTCGCCACCAGGGGGCGTCTGGGTCTCGATCTGGAAGTACAGTATGCAGCTCATATGCAGGCCTTTGTAAATTACTTGTTTGTTTTTTTAATTTATTCATTTATATTGTTTATTTTATAGATAGTTTTAATATTTCTCTAGATATTTTATTATTGTTATTTGTAATTTTTCTATGTGTAATTTTCTATTTGTCATTTATTGTTAGGATTTTATATTTCTCTATTTTGCACAAATAAAAAATGTACTTTGCACACAGAAATGTCTTTGACCTATTCCAAGCCACAATTCCAAAAATACACACTTATAACAAGTCTTCTCTTCATATCGGATGGATTATGAAAGGTCCAAGGGGCCAAGAACAGTGCACAAGACACCTCAAAGGGTGTCTTTCATTATAGACCAAGATAATAAATACAGCTGAAGTGGTTTTCAAGTAGTAAGCAAAAGATTCTTTGACTCTACAAAAGGACTTTGGAGTCTCTGAGTGCCTGCCTTTACTAAAACAGTTGTAAAATATTCATTTCTTATTCTTCTGAGCTCAAATTTTGAACATAAGTTCACAAGGTCTGTGGCTATGGCCTAAAGGTGTTTCAGCCCAGTGTACAATGCCAGACGTTTGACCAACGTTTATGAAATCCTTTGTTCCAACCTGTGTTGCTTTGTAACAGAAGGTTGTACATATTGGTTTTTTCTTGCACATGAAACTTCAAGGTCTTAGCTTTCAAATGGACCGACAACATGCAAAAAGACCAAAGTATGAGGGAGCTGTGAGCTTTTAAAGTTGGGTACACTTAAGGGGTTACTTAAAGAGCAATCTTAAATATGTAAGAGAAAATAAGACAGGTCTCTTAAAATGAACAACTAATTGATTTCTTCTTTGAAAAAGAAAATCAACATTTTTTTATATCTGCTGGGTTACTCGTGTTTTCTGTCAGTGAGTGGAGTGTCAGATTGGCAGGCAGCTAGCCACCCTGTATGACACGAGAGAACTTGTACTACTACTTAGTTAATAGTATCCAGTGGTGGGTTGCACCAGCTTAGCGTAAGTTCGATCCTAAAGTATGGTGTAAAGTATACCTTAAGTCTTACGTTGAAACTAGATAGTTTGAAACTAGCGCCGCATTCTTTGTCGGTTGCACTACTGCCACTTAAGTTACATCGTAGTTAGTAGCTACTAAATAAAGTTACTGTCGCAAAGAATGACGTTTTTACCGACGTTTTGCGTGCCATCCACACATCCTAACACATCTGGAAAACCGGCGATCTGAAAAAACTTCTGACGGGTTGTGTTTTGTTGCACAGGCAGCAGAGGAAAATGCACGTACGTGTTTATGTGTTTATTCAGCGACACTGCCACTGCTCTCATGGCTCTGCACACGGTGGACTTGTGTACATGCATCGAGTCGCCCACAAGACTTTGAAAAGAGCCGGTGGCAAAGTACCTAAGTGCCAGACATACTTGTAAAGCCGGACTGAGGGCTCCGTTTCTGTCAGTATCATGCTGTAGATCAGCAGCTAACAGATCGGTAATTTTTTGTAATTCGGCACGGCGAAAACGAAACCGAGTATACAGATCAACATCATCATATTCTTCAAAGGGATGTAACCGGTCACGAATGACTCTTTCTCGACGTAAACCGCGTTTAATTTAGTCTTCCCACCGTTCAAAACGGATAGCCATTTTCACCACTTTTTAACGTCTTTCTTACGATGGACTTTACACCTAATGTTAAGGTAGTGTAAAATTTACGCTATAACTTAGTATTACGTTGAAACTAAGAGCGTGGTGCAACAGATTATTTTTTAGTAGTGCGTAAACTCGAACGTAGGGCCAATTTACGTCCATCGTAGGCTAAGATCGAACTTACGCTTAGCTGGTGCAACCCACTGCAGGCTTTGATTTGTGGTGTCTTGCAGCTGGCACACCATCTATCATGTGTAGGCTATAGTTTGTAGGTCAGGAGCATTTGTGTTTTGTGTTTTAAGTAACCTAGGTTAGCCCAAGTTTGCATCGCTAGCTAGCTATCAAGGCTACTAGTATCCTAGCTCTACATCCGTCGTGCAGTATTGCACTGACCGTTGTGGTTTATCCCTTACATAATTAACGTACATTATTTAACAGCCCCTATCTCGATTAACAATCGCATTGATTTAACGCTACATTGAATTTATTTACCTGGTCTCGGGTGAGCGTCCTCCTCCGGTCTCTGAGTAGAGCGGATGTTTCCTGTTGAGATGCTGCAGCATGGACGACGTGCTATTGTGGTAAGTTAGCTCGACCTTACAGTGGACACATACTACAGCGTTCTCTTTATTTTTTAATTTAAAATGATTCCAAACTTTTGACATTTTTTGTCGTTTTCTTCTGTTTTCTCTTTGCTCATCGCCATTGCTCCCTTCCATTACGCAGCCCACAGTAGTCCGCGCTCGCGCCCTCAAATCAAAACACCGCCGTCTCCTTCCGCTTCGTGGGTGACGTAAGCGTAAGTGCATTGTCACAGTAATGCAAAAATCATTGCGAAAAAACGTGACATGAACTTTAAAATGAATTAATAGAGGCTTCGAGGCAGAGGATTTTGCCTCGATGATTTTTTGTAATCGAGTTACTTGAGTTACTCGAGGAATCGTTTCAGCCCTAGTGAACTCAACAACACACAATATAACAATTAAGTAGGCAGTTGCAACATATATCTATTTATGCAAGTTGAAAAACAGTAATCACCAAATTTTCAGGTTCTGTTGGAAACATTGCCACTGAAAATGTGCTGTCAGGGGATCTCAGGGTCTCTGTTTCTCTCTGAGATTCCGAAGTTGGAAAACTGATTTTTCTCCTCTCTGTAAGTAAAAAAGGACGAGAAATATGTAAATTGTATATGTCTAGCATTAGCATGCATCATACAATGATTTCATATGATGAAGCTTAAATTAGTTACACCAACTTTACAAAGCATTCATAAAACACTACTTTTAAACAGTGATTGAATCACTAAGCAAAACAATAAATACAGCCTTTGTATGCACTGGGGTACCTGGTCTACCAAATGTAAGTTTTCCACTGGGACACAGCTCCAGGACTTCTTTGGTCTGTCTCTGTAAGTCTTTGATATATTTTTTATTTATCTTCGTGTTGTGAAGATGAAAATAAAGTCGCAGGGAAAACATGAAATGGATGTCCTTCATCTGGCACAATGAATATTTGCTGGATGAGAGCTCCCTGTTTATCTGTTCTGCGGAAGATGAATTCACTAAAGCTGCTAGATCTGGCACTACCTTTACACTCCTCAGAAGCTCTTCGGGTTTTTTTTGGTTTTTCTGGTGAAACCGGTCATAGAGGGAAAATCTGTTGGTGGATCCAGTCTCTGGGTGAGCAGAGGACAACCTGTCCCCTGGACTGTCTTTTGCAATGGTGGTTGTGGACATAAATCCAATGCTAGTCACCCAGGGTAAATGTATTTCCAGTTTTTTGTTGGCAGCATCCTGAATGTTGCTGTCTGTAGCAGCACAAAGCCGTCCATCATTTGGTTGGAAGAAGCGTTGATTGGTGCGATTGTTCACATGTCGAGCCACACGTCCAGCAATATCTGAAATATAGACTGTAGGAGGATGCCGGAAGCTCAACAGGGCATCCCCATGGTCACGGGCTGATTCTTGCCACCACAATGGAGATTCATAGTACACAACAGAGTGTGTACACCCCATGTGCAAAACACCACCTTAAAAAAAGAAATAAATTGTTCACAATCGCCAAAAACCATTAAAAACCATTGAGCATAAACCATTAAAAAAAAACTTCTAATAGAAGTAAATAGTAACCTTGCAAATGTCCATGTAAAATTTTGATAAATAAGCACATCTGTTATTTACACAGTGTTGATAACTTGTGATCAGCTGTGTTAAAAGCAGGGTAGAATGAAATGCTCAGAGGCTCCTACAGAACCAGGGCTGGCAAACCCTGCTGAAATCACTGGACTTACCTCCAGTCTTCTGAAGTTTGATGAACTTGTAAAGTAGAAGCTCTTCAAGCCTATTTATTAGGTCACTCCGCGACCCAGCTTCTGACACTCCAAGAGCATTGCATGCTGCAATTAAATCCTCTTTCCTTGGCTGTGTAAGTGAAAATTAAAATCTGTTAGTTATTAACACGAAAAACAATATTTGAGCATAGTCACCATGTCTTCACAAAAAGGTGAACCTCGCTGAAACTTCACCAATTTTGAGTCCAACACGCTTAATATTCTATCTTCGTCAATATTGTATGTTCCCCTTGATACTGATGCACGATCCTTTTCAGAGAGACCTTTAAAAACCTCTGTCTTGGGGATGATGTCTTGAATTCTTGTGTGTCCTCCAATCCATGGTGCATGTGAACGCAGAATATGTAGTCATACTTGTGAATGGATTGATGGTTGCAGTGTCTAAGAGAAAATAATTTAATTTTTCATTTAAGAATCAATATCTGTATCCTCGGAAAACAGTAGACTTCTAAATGCTCAACATCGCAAAATCCTGATGCTATGATTTCCTTTTCAAGCAACTCCCATCTTGTCCTCACATTAACTTGTATGTCCTCGTTACCAGAATTGGCGATGGTTGGGCGTTTCAGAAGGTTGACTGACAGAGAAACAGACAGAAAATATGTTTTGAAAAGTATATATACAATGTGAAATGGAAAGATCCCTCTATAACTCATTTGCTTGCCAAGATACACAAGCATAACACTACGAAGAAGAAAATAAAATGCCTTAAGTGCTCCATATTAATTAATTAAAATACATCTTACATCCAGCTCCTGATCACCGCAGTAACACCAAAATTTAAAAAATGACACTTTTGTGAAAAGTGAATAGAAATATACATTTTTCTTTAATTCACATTAAATTACAGCGGAAATTTCTCACCAGGTATATCAAATGCTGATTTCCAGTTTGTATCTGCAATTAAAATTGGTGGGTTGTGGCCACAGCGATAGCAGAAAAAATCATAAGAAAATCTTTTCATTGCACAATAGGGGTAGAAGGCTTGTCTGACAGTGTTGTGAGGAATGATGATTCTTGAATGATCTTCCAGTGTGTTCAGGAAACGGCCAACTGCTATATGGTTCTGTCAAGAATGACAAAAATATCATTAACTAACATGGAATACAAATACAGCTGCAACAAAATAACTGATTTATAAAAGATTTTTACATGTTATATAGTATTTGTACATCATAATTTTATTGCATTTCATGCAAGTGTATTAATGGGCTCACCGAAACTGCAGATGTCATAAGTGAACATAAAGGTAGTGACAGAAAGACTCTGTCATTAAAGTTGTGAAACCCAGAGTTATAGTCTTGAAATCTCACATGCACTCTGCAGACTGGGCATTGTTTTGCATAAACAGGAACCCCTGGAAAGATAGATGTACTTTTATTTCATCATTCACCTAGCTGTGACTACAATGTATTAAATGGTAACACAAAAAAGTTAATAATTGTTTTACTTACCTTTGGTCACAGACAAAATTAAATAAACTGTGCCATGTTTCGTCACCAGTCGGCTCTCATCCAGAGCTGGAGGACAAGGTCCAGGACAATATGGGCACACTTCTTCCAATGGTGTAAATGACTCTGGAAGAGGCTTTTCTTTGGTGATGAGCTCATGTGGGAGGTCTTCTGGAATTTTTTTGTGTGTCCACAAATATTCTGTCATCTTAACATCTGCATACCTTTCAGCACACTGCCTGTGAGGTTCCTCTGTTTCTGAGACTATTTCTTCCACATCATCAGTATCCTCCAAATGAACATTAGCAGTTGATTTAAAAAAATGTGGATGTTCCTGAAACATGTACCACATAGAAAGGTACCTATGTGTACAACTGGCTCTTCGCTTCACTCTGCACAGGCAATGCCACTTTCCTGACTGACTATCAAAAGTGACACGGGTCCTTGCAAACTTGCACCAGTTGTCCTTCTTATTTGTAAACACTGAAAAATACATAAATCGCTCAGAAATGCTAGTTTCATCCCAAAAAACTGGGAAAACACAGTCTATGCCTTCAGAATGTGCTTTTGCATTCATGTCCAGACATTCCTTTTGTGCAGTTCTTGAGATTAGACCTCTGTCACTCATTAACTGAATTGATGTTTCTGCCAGAGGAGGGGGGGAGTATATGCCAAGGCTTTATTAGTCCTTACCAGATGCTGGCATTCCATCCCTGGATTACCACTTTTTAAAGCAATTGCCATGAAGTCTTTGCAAATGGGCAGTTCACAGGAAATTGTTTAAGAGAGCACGGATTTGCAGACATGAACCGGCACCCTAGGTCCATGGGGATCTTTTGGAGTAACGAAAATTCCATTTTTCGCATCAATACAAATAATTGATTGCCTTTCCTTGTCATGCTGCACCTTCTCATGCCTACGTAAATTAGAAATGTTGGTGAATCCTAAATGGCAAACTTTACACTTCAGATGATTAAATGTAGGGTGGTCTTGAGCAGTGGGCAGGTCTTTTGCATCAAGAGCTGTAGGTGAAAAGAAAAGTATGAAAAGGGGATCTCTGAAAAGATATATATATATATATATATATATATATAGCAATAAATTGTTCAAAGACATAGCATGAGATACTTACTTGTTGGACTGCCAATAACCACTAAACCTGTTGAACAAAAAAAGGTTATTATGTTTTTCCCCCACTGAACTATTCACAAGTTGATCAAAGAAATAATTAATTTTAACTAACCATGATTTTGGAGATGTTTCCTAAAGTCTGATGATCTGCTGATTTTTTGATGGCACTTTGGACAGTGCCAGTGGCTTCTTTTTGCTACTTGCCTCTCAGAACAGAAGCATGGTATAGTAAACTTGTCTAGGGAAAACATGCATATACATAAACATAAATACATTGAAAAACTGAAAAACTGTAACAAATATTTACAGCATAAATTTCACATATACTCACCAGTATCATTTTCACTATAATGTACAGCTGGTTTCAAATGCCGGCGTAAAAGATGGCCATGCGAAGCTTTTTCTTTTTTACAGTAAGGACAGTCAAGTTCCGGTCTCAGTGAAAGCAGCTCCTCTTCAGAACTAAACTCAAACACCTTCTCTGAAAGTTATAGCAAACGGTCATCTTCAATCTTCTCTCTAAACATACTCTTTAGTGTCCTGCGTTTTTAGAACTGTGACCTTAAATGCCTACTTTCTGTAAGCTGTTAAGGTCTTAATGACCATTCCACAGGTGCATGTTAATTAATTGATTATGGTTAATTGGACATGCATGGAAAACATTGTTTAAACCCTTTACAATGAAGATCTGTAAAGTTATTTGGATTTTTACAACATTATTGTTGAAATACACAGTCCTGAAAAAGGGACGTTTCTTTTTTTGCTGAGTTTAGTAGCTCCCAGCTTGTGATACTCCGCTTTCAAAGTCACAACTGATCAGTCATCATCCTATATACCACGCCTTGTTGAATATGTAGTAAGACTTAGCCAAAAAAGTTGATGAGTTTCATTGCTAATGTATAATAATTAAGTTCTGGTCACTCCCTTTGTGTAAATGATGTTTTTGATGTCTAGGCCTCTGCCTAGGATGCGAATTGGCGACCACTGTCTGGTTTCTCACATTCCTCTCCCAACAGACTTTGTAAAGATAAAAGACAATCGCTTGAATATCGCTTAAGGTTTTTGATGACTGGCTCCATATCTCCTAACAAAAGGATGTGAATTGGCGACCACTGTCTGGTTTCTCAAATTCCTCTCCCAACAGACATTGTAAAGACAAAGGACCATCGCTTAAACCTCGCTTAAGGTTTTAAATGTCTAGACATAAAGCTAGACAGACATCAAAAACTTCATTTATACAAAGGGAGGGTCAGTGTAATTGGTTCAGCTCTTTTATAATACTAATAATTAATTATAATAAAAATACAATAATATCTAATATATTTTATTGGATTGTCAGCAGTGTGCGAACTATACCACGGTCTCCGGGAGAGCCGAGATCCGGTGGGCGTTTTGCGGCGCCGGGGGGCGTGGTTAACTCGTTTGAGTGGGGAGCCGGTGGGCGTTTTGTGGCACCGGGGGGGCGTGGTTAACACGTTTGAGTGGGGAGCTGGTGGGAGTTTTGCGGCGCCGGGGGGGGCGTGGTTAACTCGTTTGAGTGGGGAGCCGGTGGGCGTTTTGTGGCGCCATGGGGGCGTGGTTAACTCGTTTGAGTGGGGAGCCGAGATCCGGTGGGCGTTTTGCGGCGCCGGGGGGGCGTGGTTAACTCGTTTGAGTGGGGAGCCGAGATCCGGTGGGCGTTTTGCGGCGCCAGGGGGGGCGTGGTTAACTCATTTGAGTGGGGAGCGGGTGGGCGTTTTGCGGCGCCGGGGGGGCGTGGTTAACACGTTTGAGTGGGGAGCTGGTGGGAGTTTTGCGGCGCCGGGGGGGGCGTGGTTAACTCGTTTGAGTGGGGAGCCGGTGGGCGTTTTGTGGCGCCAGGGGGGTGTGGTTAACTCGTTTGAGTGGGGAGCCGGTGTGCGTTTTGCGGTGCCGGGGGGGCGTGGTTAACTCGTTTGAGTGGGGAGCCGAGATCCGGTGGGCGTTTTGCGGCGCCGGGGGGGCGTGGTTAACTCGTTTGAGTGGGGAGCCGAGATCCGGTGGGCGTTTTGCGGCGCCAGGGGGGGCGTGGTTAACTCATTTGAGTGGGGAGCCGAGATCCGCTGGGCGTTTTGCGGTGCCGGGGGGGCGTGGTTAACTCGTTTGAGTGGGGAGCCGGTGGGCGTTTTGTGGCACCGGGGGGGCGTGGTTAACACGTTTGAGTGGGGAGCTGGTGGGAGTTTTGCGGCGCCGGGGGGGGCGTGGTTAACTCGTTTGAGTGGGGAGCCGGTGGGCGTTTTGTGGCGCCAGGGGGGCGTGGTTAACTCGTTTGAGTGGGGAGCCGAGATCCGGTGGGCGTTTTGCGGCGCCAGGGGGGGCGTGGTTAACTCATTTGAGTGGGGAGTGGGTGGGCGTTTTGCGGCGCCGGGGGGGCGTGGTTAGCTCGTGTGAGTGGGGAGTGGGTGGGCGTTTTGCGGCGCCGGGGGGGGCGTGGTTAGCTCGTGTGAGTGGGGAGTGGGTGGGGCTGCAGGCAGCGCCCCCACGAGCGTGCAAGCAGGCTATGTTTTTTCATGAGTAATAAGCTCTAAATATGATTTTATTTTACTTATTTTACACCTGTGAGAGAACCCATGCCCAAAATGGCATTTATTTGGTCATCAAATGAATATTTCAGAAATCATGTTTCCAGGGGAGCTCATGTCACCACTAGGGGAGCTATAGCTCCCCCTGCTCCCCCCTAGTTCGCACCCTGCGTGTGTGTGTGTGTGTCAGCATGTCGGCTGTGTGGGCGCATTTCGATATATCTGAGAAAGACACATGGAAAGCCGTTTGTAAAGCGCGCAAGACCGAAATTTCTAGAGGGGGTGCATCCACAAAGACTTTCTCAACGTCGGGATTAATTTATCATATAAAATCAAAATATCCGGATCGCCATGCAGAGTATGAAAGGCGAGACCCTTTGAGCACACCTACTGTGCTGAGGGCGAATGGGTAAAACTTACTGGGTGGAAGAATATGAGCATTGTTTAAAGATTTCACATTGCCATTAATAAGATCATTGGAGCTTCAATGAAGAGCCTAAATAATATTTTAATAAGTCAAGTAATCCTTTCAATTTTCTAATACCATACATTATTTTTAAAGGATTTTTTTATTACACTGAATGACATTTTATGAGTTGCTATTTAGAAACGAGTAAAAATGTATGTTGGTTATTATTTTTTTCATAGAAAATATTAAACTTAAACAGTAGACAAACCAATTTACCCAAAAATGAAAGAAAAAAAAAGTTGTAATATTTTATTTTTTTGAAGCTTGAAAACCCAGTTTCGTCTTTGTCCCGGGAGTGACCAGAACATACATTATACTGTGTATTTCCCGCAAAGTCACGGCTTCAGCTTTGGCCTTAGAACCTGACTAATTATTAACCCCGCAAATTCGTGGAAATAGCAAAAGAAATGTTAAATATGTCAGGCATTTTAGTGCTAACTTAAGAAAAATATAATGTATAAATTTTGTAACATAATGTGAACGTAAATGTAGCTAAATTTCCAAATAAAATATAACAGTTCAGATATAACACAAAACAACCGTATATTGGTCCAGCATTCCGCACCATAACAGTGCTGATATTTGGAGTATTTCACTGAGTGGTCTCCTGTTTTTCATTTTGTTCTTCTTAAAGCCCTGTATTTTTATTTCTGTAAATTAAACACAGCCCATTGGCTACCACAGAAAACTCGCTTGCATGAATTACAGTACAACACATATATTGCAGCCTCTGCGAATTTCGAGTATTAGGTGATGTTCTAGAACATCAGAACTACAAGGTCTTTATGGACAAGAACTTCACCCGTTTCCCAGCGGTTCAGCTCCTTGTGTGCTGTGTAATTATGTGCAAATTCTGCTCCCAGCTACACTGAAAGAATATATTTGGGTAATTTATTCAACTTTATACAATTCAATTGTATGACAAATTCTGGTCAAACAAAATAGAATAAATACAAATAAGCGACTTGCATATTACGATTTACACAATTTAAATTGTTCAAGCAATGTTGTTGTAAAACATCATAGACAAAATCATTATTTGCATCAGAGGTCCCACACATCAATATCTGACTGGTGAAAAAACTATTTTTTCTGTTTTTGAATCTCAGCGGGCTAAGCAAATTACTTACAATAAATGCATCCCAGATATCAAAAAACACTTGGTCCGGATAGATCAGGGCCAGATCCGCTCTACATAACTGGGCCGGTGTCCTTTTGCACAACGGGCCAATACCACCACGGATCCATTTTTTCTTTTCTGGCCCAGTACATGGCATGAATGCTGATACGGCTCACTTCTGGGCAGGATCCGGCGCAGCTCCGCTTCGAATCTAGCCCACATTTGGGACGGATCTGGTTAAGTCTGGTTCAGAGTTTGACCAGCTCATTTTGTGAATGTTATAATTATAAATAGTACAACTAAATGCAGGAATTTTAACGTAATTTTATAGAAAGCTTCCTTAGCTATACAAGTTGAGGAAATTAAATAATTTACATACCAAATAACAATAGTAACTAGAGATGTTTCAACGTAATAAGAAATATTATTACATTGTAAAATGAATAAATATAATAAATAAACAGTACAATCATTGCTTTCTCAAATATTATCTTAAAGAGATGTACAGTCAGCAACAATAATATAATTCGTAGTCATACAAAGATTAAACAAGTCCTCAATTTATTTCCGTATTCCAGTTTATCGTAGCCGTGCACAGCATCTCGGGTTTACTTCCACGAGCGGCGGTGGCTGTCTCTGTACCTCGGCAGGCACTGTATTCGAACGGGACCTGCCACAGTTAAGCGCCACTAGCGACGGACAGAAGTGGCAGCTGCCACTGAGACCTGGCAGTTGCCAAGCTCCTTAGTGGCAGCTGCCGCTACCTGCCTTGGCGGGTGCCTGTGACGTCACTTCCTCCTGCCAGCTGCCGTTTCAAGACTGAACCCCCTCAGTATAAAACGGACGGCATGAAAGAAAATACTTCAGGCCACAGAGCTGAATTAGGCCCCGATGACGCAGAGGAAATTGAATAATTCAAACATCCCCTTTTTTTAGCAATTCACCAATTTGTCCCGTTGTCATCAATAACAGAAAAAGACAGATTTAACTCAAAACGGAAAAAAAAGAAAGAAAACATCTCAGGGTTACACAGCAAAGCATAGCACAATACCAATCGTCATTCACCTATTCAAAATACAGCGCGTAAATGACATTAAACAAACACTTCGACTGCGTTTAATTACATCCAACACACACTTATGCATACAATTGTCCAGATCTGCAACTTTGCCGAGACCTTCACCCGATTGAGGAGAGTGAAGAAAAGGAGCAGGTTTACCAGTCAACGACGGAATGGGTCGAGATGAGTTGTAGGGGGAGGCCTCTGTATGGCAGGGTCACTCACTCGCGCTGCATCCGAGGTCGAAATCGCCCGAGTATACGCCCGTGTAACACAGCTCCGGGGCCCTGGATCTCAAAACCGGCGCGCGCTGCCTCCACTTCAGCACCGCTAATCCGGGTGCCCTCCTCCACTATATTCCCCAGCTCCTTCAGTTCCACCGGATGCCAGGACACGACTTAGACTCCCGAAGATGCCACTCGTCATACCCGCTGTCGTCGACACCACTCAAACAGCCCCTCCGCGTCTCTGTCTGCCGCTGCAGACCGAGATGGCGTCCGGCGTATGCACACCAGGCTGCCCGCCACGCTCTCCGCTTGGGATGCCGCAGCCCCAATAATCCCCAACTCCAACACAAACAAAAAAAAACAACAGACTTTCGTCCTGCCAAAACGAAGCCGGGCTCCAACTATACTAGCCGCGATTCCTTGTAAAAAGTAAAAAAAAAAAAAAAAAAAACTTCACGCGACTGTGCTTCCACTTCGCCCAACTGACCTTATTTTACCGCTCCCCTCACCACCAGAGACCCGCCCAGCAACGCTACTCATTAGATAGGCTAAGGCATGACCGCATGATCCAGCGAGCCCAGAGACTAGCAGGGAAACTTTAAAATAAAAACTACGGATCTTTATATCCGCTACACAATATTGGCAGTATGATCCAATTTCGATTTCGCCGTATTTACCCTGAAATTTCTGCCTGAATTCGCCACCACACCACATATATATAGTATACTACAATATAATTTACGAATTCGCCACCACACCACATATATATAGTATACTACAATATAATTTACCCAAACAACAGATCCCTTATGTTGCTTGCTCATATACAATTAATTTCTGTCTGTCTTTGCCATTTCAAAACCATGTTGTGACTCTTGGGTGACTTTAATATAAGCTATTGGAGCTGTAATAATTTACGTTTTACACTCTCTTGATTAATGTGGAAGATCGTAATTTAAAATACATAGGATGATAATAAAGAATGTTTGCTTTCTTATTTGTCGGTCGCGGTAAGCAACTGCAACGCCCCGCTTACCCATCGGACAGCTACAGCGATTCTGAGCAATATTGCCAGTATGATCCAATTTCGATTTCGCCGTTTTGACCCTGAAATTTCTGCCTGAAAGCACTCGCTCACTAATTGGAGCGAGCCAGCCTTAAAGGGCCCAGATCGCATTACTGATGGTACCACATATTGTTCTAATCCGTACTGTTGTGACACAGACATGACATACAGTGACTACTAATATTAGCAGGATAGGCTCAATGTATAATGTTCCGAATATTTTTTATTGCACATTTAAAGAGTTATATTTCACATAAAAACTGCATACAAGAAAATAGTACAGTGCAATCAGGATGTACTTGGGCCAATTGATTAGAAATTAAGAGCTTCCACTTCTGGTTGTGGATGAGCTCCTGGATGTGGCTAGAGTCCATGGCAGTGTCCACCGAACCCACTGGTCTCCAGTCCTTCAGAACGCTGGCCGCGCTGGGAACATTACTTTTCCAGCCTGGGTTCCTGATCCAAGCGTCGACCCGGGACTCGGTGGGCTGCCGTCTGCCAAAGTGTGCTGTCAAGAACAAAGTAAATTGTTGTTAGTTAAGAATTTAATGTCTGTGGCCACTGCACCTCCCGGGTACTGCCAGGTGGAAAACATATTTCGTCTTAAAATTGCACCTTCAATTGGCCCACAAGCAAAAGCAAAAGGTATCAATGAAGCTGCAAAGCCGAGACACTCATACTCACACTTGAAAGATCTCGCCGTCGCGGACACTGACTGCGTCCTCCGACTGCTCAGTCGCCGAGCTCTCCGGTCGCTGCACGGTTGTACCAGCCACCACAGGAACACTGCTGGTCTGCGCCGCTACTGCTGGGGAGGGGGTGTCAGGCACCACCATGTGGCGACGCTCCAGCTCCTGGATCATCCTTTCAGATAAATAAGTAAATAAAAAACTGTTAGTAAATGTCATACTGAAGAAACGAAGCGAGATGTGTAAAAAAGACTGAAGAGTTTTCCCACCAACCTGCTCATAGTGTCTCGCAGGTGCCTGTAGCTGAACACCCTGCCCCACTGCAGAACTTCAAGCACATCCTGCTTTGCCTTCTCCACTACTTCTTGGATGGCTTCTTTCGAAGATCTCTTCATGCACACCCTAGTCAGATGAACCGAGAGGCTTGCCTGTGTCTTCTTGCACACGGGGCAGAGCAGGAAATGCCTGTTGGAAGTACTGCGGATAAAAAAACAAACAAAAAAAAAAACAATTAACAGTTTTATGTAACAGTCAAGGAAGTGTTACTTAAGATTAGATTTAATTCATGATTTTCAGGACCCATTCCAGTCATCATCATCAACATTGTTCATTCCTCAGTGGTTTGGATAAATAACATTTGCATATCTATTGTCATCCTGATGGGTCCCAGACTGAGAAAAGTAATTAGTAAACTACATGATCACAAATACTGAAACATGTTTACTAATTAGTTACATTTATATCAAGCAATACAAGCCCTTTGTGATCACTGCAAATAAAAAAATGGTATTCTACACTTTAATACCATCTTTACTACTAATTTAATGATAATTAGTATAAAATACATTTTATTTGCATTGCACTTTATATTTTAGCAATCTCAAAAGTGCTACAGAAAAAAAATAAAGAGATAAAACAGGAGAATCTATAAAGTACCTTAACAAAATGCCTTTCTAAAAAGATGAGTTTTTAGTAATTAAAAAAAGTTGCTTCGAAATATTGTTTTCGTTTTGTAGTGGATGCAATTTAAGTTTTAACAATAGTAGTCAGTTTAAGAGACTTAAGCACAGTGTCAGTTTATCCGCAGTTTCTACACATTCAAATGCAATCATAAATTGATCATAACTTACGCCTTGGAAGCCATTCTTGACGAGTTCTTCGACAAAAGATGAAATCTTGAGCAGAATCTGGAGCTCTTGTCTCGCTGGAAGCAGAGGTAGAGTAACTGTACATGCGGAGGTCTCCTCTTAATATACCATTCTGACCGCGTTCCCTCCCCCCCTCGTAGCCCCGCCCACCCCAGCCCCAGTGTCATTCTGAGGGACACTTTGAAAGACAATTTCAAAAAATGTAACTTTTAAAAAGGATAAGAACTGAATTTATATTTCTAAATAAAGTGATAAATCGATAGTGCAGTTCTAAAACTTCTGCACCAATTCGCCACCACACCACAAATATATAGTGTATACTATAATATAATTTACTCAAACAACAGATCCCTCATGTTGCTTGCTCATACACATTTGATTTGTGTCTGTGTTTGCCATTTCAAAACCATGTTGTGACTCTTGGCTGACTTTAATATAAGCTATTGGAGCTGTAATAATTTCCGTTTTACAATACCTTGATTAATGTGGAAGATCGTAATTTAACATACATAGGATGATAATAAAGAATGTTTGCTTTCTTATGCGTCGGTCACGCTAAGCAACCGCAACGCCCCGCATACCATCGGAAAGCTACAGCGATTCTGAGCAATTGTAGCGGAGAAATTTCGCCCCGCCTTGGTAGGGGAAAACTGGCGGTTATTCTACCCAGGGAGACTAAGTAATGAGAGGATCTGAGTCCCTCACCCCGAGTTCTTTTAGTCCCAGTATTTGCGTGTGCAAATATGTTTTACCCGTCCTGCTGCGGGAGGGTGTTGGAAGGCAGGTTCAGGGGACAAAAATGGACACGGTGGCACCCTGAAGTATATACGTTTTCGGCCGGGTACCGATATAATCTGCCGACAACCCTGCACTCCCAAAACCTAGCACGTCGGGTGCGACGCCCCTACCCCAGTTATTCATGTTACACAGTTTACATACCGCTGACACCAATGCCAACTGAAACCAACCATGATGGAGAGAATAAAACCGCTATCAGTCCTACAGCCGAGTCCGAATCCTATGGATGAGACTTTTATGTTGCAGAGAATCAATATGTAAAAAGCATTTTCTCATATGAAAGGTAAACTTCAGTGTCTGGAGCTTATCCCAGAAGCTACGGAAACAAGGTGAGGAACAACCCAGGATGGGGGGTCAGCCCATCGCAGGGCACACTGACACTCACTCACACATGCACACCTACGGGCAATTCAGTAATTCCAATTAGCCTCAGCATGTCTTTGTACTGTGGGGGGAAACCAGAGTACCTAGAGGAAACCCCACGACAACATGGGGCGAACATGCAAACCCCACACGCATGTAACCCAGGGGGAGACTCAAACCTAGGTCCCAGAGGTATGAGGCAACAGTGCTAACCACTGCACCAACATGCCACCCCAGGAGACATTTAATAGTTATTTAATTAAGGCAACACGTTTTGAAAAGCATTCAGAATTGCAAGAATGTTTTTATTTTAGTTACAACTAGTAAGTAAACAGTCTAACATCACACAAAAAGGAATAAAAAATATCTAATCATTCATTTCATTACCTAAGACACTGTTAACGAGTCAAAAGACAGACCAAAAGCTATTGCATTTGTTATCACACACAAGTCGCATTGGAGGAATGCATTATTTTTGTGGATTTCCATTATCTCAAAAACTAGAACCAATTCAGCAAAATTTTTGATTTCAGCACCCTCAGAATACCCTAAATCCATTCAAAAAACCTTGGCACCTGAATTTTTTTTTTGTAGACCTGTGTAATATATGCTCACCTACAGCAAAGACTCTTAATGTTAATGCTTCTTAATATGTAGTTGTCCTTCATCCAACTAGTTTTAGAGCAACACATCAAAATGTTAGGCACATTGTAGAAAGAGTCTGTCCTCCTGTTGCTGCCAGGACTTTTGTTTGATTGATGCAGTTTCACAGCTACATATGACCTGGTTGAGAGATCCCGAATTTTTGGAGTTCATTGATGAACAGATAGATTATTATTTTGAAATGAACACAAATTAAACATCTGCTTCAGTCCAGTGGGAAGCAAGTTTAAGCCTTTATAAGAGGATGAATGAGTAGCTATACAAATTATAAATACAAACATTGTCAAGTAGAAATGGTAGACCTTGAAAAGAAAATAAAGAAAATTGAATTTGAAGTATACCAAAAAACTTCACCTGATCTTCTTCTGGAGCTGCACAAATTGAAGATGAAATATAACAAACTTTCATTGGAACGCGTAAAGAAAAGCTTGCTAAGACTCAAACAGACTTATTATGAAGGGGGGAGAGAGCGGGCAAGTTACTGGCTTGGCGTATTAAGCAGATACAAACTGAAAGAGCCATAAATTCCATTCAGATAAAGGAGAGTGAGGTAACATCGGATCAGACTGAGATAAATGATGTCTTTAGGAATTACTATCAGACCCTTCACAGCTCTGAATATTCGGAAAGTGCTGTAGTGAGAGAAAAAGCTTTTCTAGATGCTTTGGACTTTAAATCCACAGGTTCGGGCTTCATGGCATCTCTTGAAGAGGACCTAAAATCTGAGGAGCTGTCTGAGGCCATTACCAGTATGAAAGGAGGGAAGACCCCAGGGCCTGATGACATACCAATAGAGTTATATAAAATTTTCCATCATAAATTAATTGGCCCCCTTTTAGACATGTTCCTGGAATCCTTGGAAAATGGGGCTTTGTCTCCCTCTTTGAATACGGCGATAATAACTCTGCTGTTAAAACCCAGCAAGCCACCAACTGCTTGTGGTTCATATAGACCCATCTCTCTTCTGAATAATGATTTAAAGATTCTTTGCAAGGTGCTAGCAAAAAGATTAGAAATACATTTGCCTAGGCTTGTTAACATGGATCAAAATGGCTTTGTTTGGGGGAGGTAAGGATTGCATAATATTCGTAGAGTATTAAATATATTACATGAGAAATCGAATACTTGTGATAATGCATTTCTGTCATTAGATGCTGAAAAAGCGTTTGATAGGATTGAGTGCAGTACCTGTTTAAAACTATGGAAAGAATGGGGTTTGGGGATGGGTTTTTGAAATGGGTACGGATCCTGTATACTAACCCTTCAGCTGAGATAATAACAAATGGAATAATATCTGCCCCTTTCAGACTCCACAGGGGAACACGCCAGGGCTGCCCGCTCTCTCCCTTACTTTTTACCCTAGCGACGGAGCCACTGGCTATGGCAATCCGTAAACATATACACATTTCAGGTATTACAATTGGCCCTTCAGAACATCGTATCTCACTATATGCAGATGATATTGTTATATTCCTTTCCAATTTAAAACAATCTATCCCAGCATTGCTAAATTTGATTGAAACATTTGGAGAATTCTCAGGCTATAAAATTAATAATTCTTAAATCTGTGTTGATGTTCCTTCATAAAGCGGAAAGGCTTCTCCTCCCAGTTCAGACACCCTTTAGAATTTCACAAGACGGTTTCATTTATCTTGGGATTGAAATTACACCAACTGTTAATGAAATTGTATCAGCTAATTATAAGCCTGTATCAGATTCAATAATTGGTCTGCTGAACAGGTGGACAAAACTCCCCATCTCTCTGATTGGCCGTGTTAATATATTATAAATGTCAATTCTGCCTAAATTGTTATACCTCTTCCAATCCATCCCACTTCCTCCACATTCCTCTTTTTTTGTCCTAATGAAATTTTGCTCAAATTAGAGCAGCAATGTTTTACTTTGAGAAGGTTTACACTCCAACCTGGGTATCTATAGAGGCTCATTCTATTTCAATTCCTTTGAATTTATATCTTTATTCAGCAAATGTTAAAAAGTTGATTAAGTGCACAAAAAATCCATATACCAGAAGTACTATAAGGGTTTGGTTTGAGGCACTTACTCATTTAGGTGAATTACCACGACTTTCATGCTTTTCAGTTTTGGTAATGAAAATTTCCATCCTGGTAGGGTAGATCCAGGTTTTAAAATCTGGTTGACTCAAAGTATTAGCAAGGTGTCTGATCTCTTGAATGAAGGAAAATTCATGTCCTTTGAAGGAATTAGGACAAGATTTACAATTCCGCAAAAACACTTTTTCAAATATTTGCAATTACGTAGCTTCATTCAATCAAGGCAAGGCCAAAGCCTGGTTGAGCCTCCTCTTTCTACTTTGGAAAATATTACACTTAAATGTTTGAAAGGTAGAGGTCAAATATCTCTATTATATAAACAATTTGTAGCCAATTCTAAATAATCATTTAATGACAGACTTCAAGCATGGCGATCTGACCTGCAGGTTAATATAACTGAGAAAGAGTGGCAAATCGTATGTTTAAAAGCCCAAACCCAGACAATGAACACTCATCTGAGACTGCTTCAGTATAAATGGCTAAACGGGTAGTAGACAATATATCACTCCAGTCAAGTTACACCACTTCAACCGGAATATTCCTGATGAATGCTATAAATGTAAGCATGAGAAGGGAACTTTATTTCATTGTATGTGGGAATGCACTAAAGTTAATTGTTTTTGGGTTAAAATATTGAACATTGTAAGTAAAATCATCGGTAAAGTAATTCCTATTGATCCTAAGCTGTGTATATTACATATTTGTCCTTTGAATTTTTAAATTACCAAACATGAAAGATTGCTGCTGATTCTTTGTCTGCTGGAAGCCAAACGTGTAATTGCATGCTCTTGGAAAAAAGAAGAATGTCCTGACATGCCTCAATGGATAAAGGGGATGACTTAATTTCTTGCTTTAGAAAAGATTACCTACTTTTTGAAGAACAGACTTCGTGTGTTCTGGTCCATCTGGAAGGTGTTCTGTGACTACTTGCAGAGTCTGAATGGTGACTCTTTTGTGGAACTGATGGACATTGAGAGTATATAGACAAGTATCCTATAGTTACATAGTTTATTTTATATCGGGTTATAATAGAAAACTCGAACGTTGTATTAATCTTTATGACAAAGTTTAAAAATGAAAATTGTTTGGAAAAAAAAAAGTTTCACTTATAGTAATGTTTTTTCAGAGCATAACGTTAGACCTTCTTATGCATTAACATTAGCCTAATAGTAATAAACCACACAGGCTAAATGGCGTATTAATTTCAGAAAGGCACAATTTATTCATGATAAAATGAGAATGAAAACATAGAGAGTTAATCTCCTTGGAAAATAACCATGATCGATTTTACCTCACCAAATAAGCCTGGTTTAAATAGAGAACTTAGCTTATCTTGCTAGTTAAAGTGACGAACGTTGACTATACCGGCCTCAGAAGGACAATGGTACCGTATTTTCCGCACTATAACGCGCACTGCATTATAAGGCGCACCGTCAATCAGTGGTCTATTTTCAAACTTTTTCCACATACAAGGCGCACCGGACCTTAAGGCGCTTTAAGCAAAACAAAACAGTCAGATAAGCCAGTCAACGAAAATTTATTTTACATCACGTGTTCACAATGACATCAACATTGTTCAAACGTTTATGAGCGTCTTCACTACTCTTTAACACGTAAAAAAACAAGAGTCTTATACCGCTAAATCAAAAGTCAGCCTATTAAAAATAACTCAAAATTGAATAATACTTATAATACGGTCCTATACCGCTAAATCAAAAGTCAGCGTATTCATAATAAATGAAATTGTTCATTTATAACACGTGAAGCACTACACAATACACTCACTTTTCAATACTAAAACATTCAAATCGCTTCGAGTTCAGTATGCACAACAGAAATTAATCCACGTTTAAAGCGCACTGGATTATAAGGCGCACTGTTATTTTTTAAGAAAATCAAAGGCTTTTTAGTGCGCCTTATAGTGCGGAAAATACGGTACGTAATTCAACTTATAAAGACGTCAGCTTGCATTAGTAGATGAAACACTTAAACGAATAAATGAAGGTTGTAAAATAACGCATTTTCAACAGGCTAGACTTCTGCTGACTACTTACTTTGACCAATGCACAACAAACAGTACCATGACAGACGAACACAACGAACATGTCACTCAATGAGAATGAATGACGCAACCGACTGGCTGCTTCTAGCGCCGAGGTGATTTAAATGGTACGGTCCACATTAGGGGTGTCTGAAATTGTTTTACATAGAGGTGAGGTTAGATTTTTCTTTTTTTTTTACAACAAAAGAAAAACGTTAAGACCCCCCCAAACTGCTATTTTTGTCTCTTTGGGGGGGGGGGGGTCTGGATCTTGATCGGGGGTACGTACCCCCCAGTACCCCCCGTAATTCGAACCATGCGTGACAGTATAACCAATCAGAAGCATCGAATAGTTTCAAACGTTCGTCTGTGAAAATAGCAAAAGAGGATGTTTTATATAAAAAAAACATGAAAAGCAATAAAAACACTTATTAAAGATATTAGCAAGGTTTAGCATACAATCTTATGATGTAACTAAAATTGTAATCATGAATATTTCCATAAGTAACTGTAATTTAATTACACTTTTTTCTTTAGTAACTGTAACGGATTACAATTACATTTTTTTTTGCATTTAAATTACAAAGCTCCGTCAAGATTACTCACGTTAACTCTTACAAACTCTGTAAACAAACTCTGCGCGACCGCTGCAGTCTGGTTCAAATGTTCATTCAGTCCGAACACACTTCAGAACTAAAACAGTCTCTGACATTCAGATAAAACGTCAAATCTGATATCAGCACCTTGCATTTCGCGGACAGAAGGCTGAATGTATCTGCTTCCAACAACAAGTCATTTCGTTCATAAAACGCATTTGCTACAGCGATTTTACGAGGATCCGCAGACCATCTGTGACTCCTGGTATTAATCCATTGGAATTTTAACCTTGTATTCTACACGTAGGATACTCAGTGTGTCTGATGTGAAGTACCGGGGAGAGTGGTATTCAGCGGCTGGGTAATATAGCCCACAACAGTAGGGAATAGGCGGCGCGATTTTTCATTGGCTAGGCTCAAAAATATTCAAAATGTAATAAAAAACAGTGACACCAATGAGTACATGCAAACGTGAAAGTATGAGCCCAGAAGCTATTTCTATTAAATTTAAATCACATTTTATTAAATTTAAATTACATTGAAATTACAGTTAAACGTAGTCACACGGGACTGCAAAATCAAAGTCGGCGCTCCACCTTCTGGTCATTGAAAGGTACTACACAGGCGCGCCCTCCACGTAAACAAAATGCATTTCTTTCACTCACGAAAAACATTTCGTCTACAAAGTGACGTTCTTCCATTCAGTTCCAGTGGAGATCTTGGAAGAGTAGTTTACGTGCATAAGCAGTTGTTTACGTGCATAAACAGTTGCTTACGTGTGTAAGTTCTAGAACCCAGAGTACAAATTTGATCGTTGTCGGACGATCATCTCAGTTTGACATTTTCTGCAACACGCATTAACTGCAAACTTCTTTTAGTCACCAAAATGTGCAAGGTTAAGAGAGTAGTCTACCGTGTGGAGGTCTTTTATGAGCAGGGGGGCGTTACACGGTGTATCGAGTTCACCATCACAAAGGGCAGAAAAAGGTGCTTTGTCAAATATGACGCACCAAATGCCATCGTGAAAGCAGGGTCTGAGTGGAAGTTTGCTGGGCAGTACTTTGTGAGAAGTATTGTCCAGAATTTTCTCTCATTGGACCACACTCTGCATCAGTGCCTGGAAGCATGCAGCCCTCCTGCTCATGATGATTTCTGCAGCCCAGCTGCAGAGACTGAGACAGGTAGGCCTACTGCATCACCTGTAGATCACACACCTTTCCACTGAGTGACTAGCCTGTGCCCATGGGCTAAGCTGAGGAAGGAGGTAAAAAAAAGTGGAACAAATGCCTGTACTCACCATGCAGTATTGTTTTCAGGTGTGGGACCTGAGGCAGACAGTAAGGGAGACGCCACTGAAGCTGTGGGTAACAGACGTGAGAGTTCTGTCCTCGTTGAGGTCCCAGAGACCAGCATCAAGGTACTAAGTTTAATCTTAAGGGGGCAGTTTCCCAGACAGGGTTTAAATTAAGTCAGGGGTTGCCCTTAAATCTGGAATAGTTAATCATGGTTTTAAAAATGATTAATTATTGATTACTGCACTATGACTTGTAGTAGACAAGATCAATTTAAAATCACCTATACTAGTCTGAATTAGCTGAACTGAGGTTGTCTTTAAATGCAATTTATAGGCAAATGAAGAACCCGATCAGTTGGATGATTCACGGCCTGGAATAACGGAGGGCCAGCCAATGTTGGAGAACATCTCAACTGACGACCATCCGGAGGGTTCAGATGAGGTGTCACACACATCTACCTCAAGTATGTGAGAACATTTCACTTTGCCTTTTCTTTCTCTACTTTAAAACTTTCATTTACTTCTGTGTCATCTGACATGAAATATCTCTTCATGCAATCTGCATTTATTTGACCATACATATGAACTTTTCTTGTTTCAAGGACAAAATGATGTGGACAGTACTCAAGACCTGCAAGTTGATTCACCGCTCACATCTGCAGGAGCAAGGGTGGCAGTGTCAGCCAGTACTGCTCACCAAAGACTCTCTCTCCAGGAAAGGCTGGCAATTGAATTTTATGAGCAAAAGCTAAAGTATCTGCAGGAAGAGCATGATATTAAAATCAAGATTCTTCAGTTACAACTGGAAATGCTGATGGAGAGAAAGATGCAACCGTCTCAGATGTCTCATCAGTACCAGAAACAAAATAAATAAATATTGTCATCTTAACTCATGTTGGATGTTATGGCTGTTTCTGTATCATACCAGATAAAATGTACACTTCTGCTTTTAAATTGTATCTGCTCATTGAATAAGAAAATTTATCTGATCCGAGTAGAACGATGAAAATGTAAATAAAGTCAACAATGTGGCACAATGCAAAAGCATCTCTGTATGCAAGTCCATCTCTATAGTCTGTTGTAAATGGTGGAACATCTGCATTGTTGTCCTCTTCTCTTGGAGGATCTGGGCATCCATGCATTTCAGACATTTGTGAAGGACAGCTGTTGCAGTGATGACAGTGCAACAGCTTCTTAATTTGAACCAAAGTGCTTTCCCGAGGCACTGACATTGACTCTTCCAAACACCAAACGTGCTCTACTAGACTGCTAGTGTGCATGAGCCTGGTTGTAGTGACATCACTCAGCTGTTGGGTGAGAGCATGATGTAAACACAAAATTCTTCTGAGCATACGCACTGTCGTCAAGCAATATTCCATTATGATCTCCTCTTTCAAGCTGAGTATACAGAAATGATTTAATGGAAATTCACAAATCATGAGTTGCATCTTTCCAATGTTCAAGGATGTTTGAAAACTGTAACTTTGATGTGCGTACACCTTGCGCAATTATGGAAAAAAAAGTTTTTGCGGTTCCTATATTCCTCAGCATCTGGAGTAGAGGTATATTTTATGGGAAGATGAGTTCCGCCTGTGTCTTGTACTTAGTCTGAGCTGTAGGGTCAGAGAAGATTATGTAATGTGCTCTTAATTCACATATTGCCCTGTATACTACACCAGTAATGACACTACACCAGTACCCAGTCTCTTGGTGAAAAGTGCCACACGCTAAAAACCTTAAAGTTATAAGTACCTGGACACAAGCCGGAACAGATTTTCCTCTTTGGATCATAGATGGAAGCCTGGCCTCCAAAAGAGAAATGATCTCCATTGCATTTTCTTTATGCCTTCAAAAATGATTTTGAAAATTACATTCATGAAAATGTTGCAATGGGTCATTTCTGTCAGCAAGAACTTGTCTATCTGGTGATTGTCACGACAGAACACTCAGAGGGAGTGGGGAGAGTCGGGCGGAG